>NC_136488.1:156566874-156614374 GCF_053919585.1 Euprymna scolopes
ATTGGCCCCTGAGGCACTACCGCATTAATGTTCTGCTATTTGTATGTATGTGCATCAATTACAAGCTGGATGGTCTTATTGTCTTAGAAGGATCTAACTATATTTAGTATTCATCCAATTAAACTGTACGATTTAATTTTCATTGGCAGCCTTTGTGCCAGATTTTGTCAAAAACTTTGGATACATTAAGGGTTACAGCCCCGAGTTCGCCCGCCTTATCCAGTGCATAGTATATATGTTTAGAGATGATTGTTAAAATATCTGCAGTAGAACGACATTGCTTAAATCCATACTGTTTGTCAGAGAGAAGGTTACTTTTTGCGAGGTGGTGGACTAGTGCTTGATTAATTAAGGTCTCAAAGATTTTAGCGAAGAGGGGAGGAGACTGATAAGACGATAATTGTGAGAGTCATTTCACTAGAATTCTTGTACACTGGTCCCACATAAGCCATCTACCAGCTATTAGGGGAGCAAGTTTCAGCAAGGCATTTGTTTTAGAATTTGAAAAGTACGAAAGCTAGCTTAACTGAGCATTTCTTGATTGGTATAGCAAGAATGGGATCACGCCCACGCGACTTGGAGGTGTATAAGTTTTTATGGTATCACTGACATGAAAAGGGGTGGTTTTTACATCACACTACATTACAGTTCTGCCTTCTCTGTTGTCTGCATGCGACCTTCTGGTTGTTGGATAGTGTAGAAATTACTGATTGCCTTTATTCACTACACTATTATAAATGTTTCAGAAATCACGAGTTTCTATCTTCTGCGATTCTATGCGTTCCCTGGTTATTCCCGCGTGCCTTCTTTTGGCTATGGCTATTCATGCATCCGTTTTTTTCCATTCCATCTATATTTTTTTTCGAAAATTATTCAAATTGTTTCTTTATCTTGTTAGAATTGATCGTACACTTTTTCTCTCTCTCTCACTCTCTCTCTCTCTCACTCTCTCTCCCTCTCTCTTTCTCTTTCTCTCACGTACATACACACAGTTTCTGTTCTGTCATTTGAATAACATTTATTATATAATAACCATTAAGTATCGGTGTGGCTCGTATAAACAAACAAAAAAAGTAACCCGAGTTCACAACTATCATTGGCGAGGATGGAGACGAAACACTTAATTTGCAAAGGACCTTATATATCCGATTCTAAGTCAGCATTAATATATTTTCTACCTTTTTCCAAGTGAAACTTTTCACTCGCACCTACAAGAACCATTTTGCACAAAATATTATGGCAACACTTCAAAGACCCTAAACGACCAAGTTCACTCTGATTCTCTCTCCTCTGACCTTGAGCACGCGGTGCAATGGGGAAAGAGGTGACTGGTTAATTTTAATGCATCTAAGACCAAACTTCTATCTTTACATCATCAACGCTCTGATCCCCGTCTGGCATCAATTGAAATGAATGGCTCTCATCTTGGGGAGGCTTCATGTTTCTGAGCTTGACCGTTACTCCTGATCTGAGATGTAACACGTACATGAAATCCGTTGCCAAAGCTGCTGAGAAAATGGTGGGATTTTTTTACCGTACCGGTATATATCTCACTGCTGATGCAGTTCTATGTATAAGAGCAATTGCATCCAAGGATGAACTACTATTGCCACATCTGGACAGGAGCTGCTAGAATATATGTAGTAATATATAATATGCAGTATTAAATATGTAGTAATATACAATATGTAGTAATATATAATAAGTAATAATATATAATAAGTAATAATATATAATCAGTAGCAATATATAATGTGTAGTAATATATATTAAGTAGTATTATATATGTAGTAATATATAATATGTAGTAATATATATAATATGTAATAATATATAATATGTAGTAATATATATATGTAGTGATATATAATATGTAGTAATGTATATATGTAGTAATATATAATATGTAGTAATATATAATATGTAATAATATATAATATGTAGTATTATATATGTAGTAATATATAATTTGTAGTAATATATAGTACTAGCAAAATTACCCGTCGTTGACTGGGTCCAAAAACAGCCTACAGAAAATGCACTCTGATTTATGAAAGTATGATAGGTTATGAAAAGGAAGGGTTGTAAAGAGATAGCTTTGAATTTGGGGGTATCAAAACCAAAGCAAAATATGATGAAAGTAAAAATAAAATAGATAAACCCCATAATTTATTATATCATACCTGTTCACACTGAAACACTTATCACAATATTCTGTGAATCTATATTAAAAAACCTTGTTAAACTTTGTGACATATTTCCATTCTATGGAGGTCAGGTACTAATTTTATTATACCATATTTTTTCAAACTGAAACATAATTATCAAAGTATACTTACGCAGATAGATATGAAAAGTCTTTATTAAAGTTTGTGCCTATTTCCATTCTATGGAGACCAGGCGCGAACGCAGACCCCACAATTTCATTATACTATCTCCATTTAAGTTAAAACATAATTATCAAAGTATCATTATGTACATCTATATCAAAAACACTTGTAAACCTTTTGTTTTTTTTAATTTTTAAATTTTTTATTTCCATAATTTGTGGACCAGGCGCGTACACAGACCCCACAATTTTAATGAATCATCATTCTGCCATATCAAACATACCCATTCCTGTGTCTCGATACATCTTCTATCATTATATGTTATCAGTTTTCTATAATAGTCAACAATATAGGAGCCTATTCGTGACCAGACACACACACACAGACGTTCAGCTTTATATTATAGATGTAGTAATATATGATATGTAGTATTATATATGTAGTAAAATATAATAAGTATTAATAATATATACGTAGTAATATATGATATGTAGCATTATATATGTAGTAATATATAATTTGTAGTAATATATAATATGTAGTAATAAATATGTATGAATATATATGTAGTAATGTATAATATGTAGTAATATATACTATGTAGTAATGTATATGTAGTATTATATACTATGTAGTAATATATAATTTGTAGTAATGTATACTATGTAGTAATGTATAATATGCCGTAATGTATACGTATTAATATATAATATGTAGTAACATATATATATGTAAATATATATTTGTAAATATATATATATATATATATATGTATATATATATATTTGTAGTAATGTATAATATGTAGTAGTTAATAATAAGTTGTAATATTAGGTTGGTGCAAAAATAATGTCGTCTTTTGATGTTCAACTTCAAAAGATATTTCATAATAAACTTTATTAATCGAAATAAAATCATTAGAATCGACACATTTTTGCCAACGAGATACAAGTTTATTCATCCCATTAGCACAGAAATCTGGAGTTCAGTACTTCTCCGCCGTAATCGTTTCGCCCGGATTCAAGAAGTTGTGATGTGTGAGAGGGTCACCATAACCTTTTTTTATGCAATTTCGTTTTCGGGAAGTGTTGTGGAGCTTCGTTGGCATCCAGTCATTGTGCCGAACGTCGCTGGTTGTCATAGAGGATCCATTTCTCATCACACGTCAGAATCTGTTCGAGAAATGGGTCGCTTTTGTTGCGCAGAAGGAGCGTACAAAACACCTCAAAACGGCGATTTTTTATCATCGTTTAATTCATGCGGTACCCATTTATCCAATCGACCTTCAGTTCAACATCAACTTCTCGTGTAGTTTTGCGAGGATCGACTTCAATTAAGGCTTTCAAATGTTCGTTATCAACCGCAGCCGGCCGGCTGCGATCGTCTTCATCTTCGAGGCCCCGTCACCATTGCGAAATTTCTTTAACCATTGTTATGCCACACGTTCGTTATTGATTCCTGGGCAAAACGAAATATTGATATCACGAGCTGTCCCGGCAACTTTTCGGCCTAGTTTTAATTGAAACAAGAAAATCATGTGGATTTGAAATTTGTCCATGCTGTCGAAAAGCATGCAAAAAATGAATGAAGAGATCGAATAACACGATTCGATAGAGCGAAAAACGCGCTTCATAACGGTATATAACATGGCTATGTATACCAATGAATTACTTCAGAAATCATACATAAAAATAACATATGAGAAAATGATATTGTTTTTGCACTAACTTAATAAGTAGAAATATATAATACTAGCGGGAGGAGGGTACCCGGTGTTGCCCGGGTGTTTGGGTGTGTGTGTGTGTTAAAAAAACGTTAAAAGAAAGGAAAGTTTTAGTAGGACGGTAGGATTGAACCCCAAAGCCTTGATGCGAAGGTAGAAACGAAAGGGGAAAAAAGCTAGACACATAACCATCTTGGCCACGAGGAGAGAGGAACTGATAAGACCCTTATGTGAGGGTATATAAAGCGAACTAAACAGGTGCGAGGAAGTGGCGTGATGTCTGACCTAGTTTTGCACTGCAAGCCAGATCATTTGCTTTTCGAAGACGCGGCGAGCTGGTAAAAGTCGAGCAAATTAAATACACACGCGACCCCCGTTGTTAAGTCGTAATTATTATGATTTAGACGTGATATAAAAGTTTTAAGAAGGAGTGAGCCGACCGAGAATGACGGCAAAAAAGCCTTTTGCAGATATACACAAAAAGCGAACACACATACATACATACACACACATTTTGCCTTTTATATATAGATAGATGTAGTAATATATGATAAGTAGTAATATATAATAAGTAATAATATATTATATGTAGTAATATATAACATGCAATAATATATAATATGCAGTAATATATAATATGTAGTAATCCCTATATATAATATAAACGTCGCAGTTTTTCCTCTCTAGACCAAAGTACCGTAGGTTTACAACAACAGATGCCACATACAAATTTATCATGTCTACACTATTAGCCACTATCTTATGTAACTTGAGAACGACATTATAAACACATTTAAGCTTTATAATAAAATCTTATGTTAGTTCCAAGGAGCACCAGGATCACAATCTCACCATCTTTAGAGGAAGTAAATCATCTTAAAAGCCGAGATGATGCCAGATCGGCCTTTTTCTCTCTATCTATTCTGTACTTCCATCACTTCCATTACACATCGGCACCATTTCTACATATTCCTGTGCTGGGTTATAACCGCTCTTACCTGATTATTAGATAGATACACATGCCATAACTTTTTCATATTCCTATTTATAGATAATAATTTCTCCTTACCCGAAATCCCGCACAGCTGGTTTGTTGCTCAGTAGACATTCTCATATTATGATATTCGCATCTTCCCAATTAATCGAACGGTTCGACACTTATAAACACACCGCCATTTTTTACATACCCATTCGTTTCTTTACAAACTTTTTTCTCTATATTTATTATTTTTTCAATCGCTACATTAACTTTACATTTCTGGACTTTTCAGATACTAATTATTCATTATAATGCTATTATATTAATTCATCCACGGATACTCGAGGCAATACATAGCTATATAAACCTGTTTCTTCTTACACTTACTCTTGTCTGCGTTATTTCTACATATTTCTATTTATGTATTTATTTAGTTAGGACGTAAAACACATTTGGTTTTTTTTTCTTTTCCTTTATTTCTTAATTATAATATTTCGTTTACTACATTGCCTTACAGACGACTTTCATCCATGAATAAATGACAAGGCATGTTAGCACGAACTTGCAGGTTTCACCGACCAGCGGCGGACAAAATACCAAGCAAGCAAATATACGCGACGCGGATATATATATATATATATATATATATATATATATATATATATATATAAATATATATATATATATATATATATATATATATATATATATAGCGAGGAAGGGATATATATATATATATATATATATATATATATATATATATATATATATATATATATATATATATATTGGGAAAGAGAGAGAGGAGAAGGAGGGAGGAAGAGACGGGAGATAGATACAGAGAGAAGTGGAGGGAGGGACATATACAGAGAGAGAGACTGGGCGAGAGACAGAAAGAATTGGAGGGAGGGACAGATAGAGATAGTGAGATACAGAGAGTGGGAGAGAGAAAATTGGAGGGAGGGAGGGATAGATAGAGAAAGAGAGATAAAGACAGAGAGAGAGAGAGAGATCAGCCGCGTTACACTTTTATTTGGGTCACTAATTCATTCACACGTTATAAGGGTGAAAATCCACTTAGGTCACAATCCTTGTTTTATCATTATTTTCATGGCAGGTGCTCGTCTGAACTCCAATCTCTGGTCCCCCCCTCGCCAATCTTTCACGAAAAACACCCGTCTAGTTGAATCCACTGTGAAAAATTTCCCCCACTCTTTATCTGTGCCTAAATCAAAATGCGGATTCCATGAACAAAGCTTCTTTCTTAGAACTGCACGCCTGTGGAACTCTGTTCCGTCTGCCTGCTTCCTTCCGGACTACAACTTGGATGTCTTCAGTCCAATCTTAACAAATTCCTAATGAACCGCCCCCTTAAGTAAACACTTCATCAAATCTCCACACTAACGTAATGTACTTGCAATAACCCTTATCCATGAGTGGCTTCCGGGCCTTGATAAGTGGTGATCACTGTGTACAAAAAAATACAATTGTAATTTGCTTCTATGTATATACGAAAGATACTTGAGTGTAATTTAGATACTTTTAATTATGTTTAAACACAAATATGTCACAAACTTAATTAATTTGCCGTGAAATATATTTCTGTCAAAAATACACAAAATGACCAGCCACCACTCCCAAAGGGGGGTGTTTGTTCAGAAAGCCGCTCTTAGTATAGGCAGGTTGGTGGTGCCCATTTTGAAAGTTATTCTAAACGTGAGGAGATTGCTGGTTTGGCTACAACAACAATAACAAAAACAACAGAATACTTAAATCTTTTGCACAGAGTGGGGGGGCCATACTAACACCGGGCAACGCCGGGTAACAGGCCCTGCTAATATATACTAAGTAGTAATATATAATATGTAATAATGTATATTTAGTAGTAATATATAAGTAATATTTAACATATAGTAATATATAATAAATAGTAATATGTTATAATATTTGAGTAATCCACACACACACACACACACACACACACACATATATATATATATATATATATATATATATATATATGAACTAATTTTTCCCCTGTGATTTTGACCTTAATAGGATTAAAAAATCAAGACATTTCATGGGAATGTAATATGCACAAACTGCAGCACAATATCTGAGGCTTATTATTATATTATATTATTATAGGCTTATTACTTCTCCACTTCCTCGATTATCGTAGGAGTTCACTGCCAAAATCGGTTAAAATCTATGGAAGTGGTAACATCTTTTATCTCTAATAAATTCCTCCTTCCCCCGCCACCACTTAACATCGTTGCGGGCTCGTCCACAAGGGACAGTTACGAAAGAACACCAGTTTGGGTTTTACGTTTGTTCTCTGTTTTTGCTTAGTTGTTTGTTTGTTTGTTTGTTTGTTTGTTTGTTTTTTGTTTTTGTTTTACCGATTTTTTAAAATAAGTTTAACATCGTTTTTTATATATGTAAACAAGGTTATTACTTCGCTTATTCTTTAATATACCACCTCCTTACACACAACCACACCCAAACAACCGGGCAACGCCGGGTACCCCCGCTAGTAATATATAATATGTAGTATATATAGTAATATATAATAATATGTAATAATATATAAGAAGTAGTAATATAATAAGTAGTGATATAAAATGTGTAATAATACAGTGTGGTCATTAGAAAAGCAGGAAATTTGCCAAACGGTAATGTATTTTTTATAAAAGCGAGGAATTGTTTTTTTCTTTTTTTCTTCTTTATTTTAAAGCATTCCTTTTTGACAAGTAACAACTGCTTCAAGACATTCTCGTTTCAAAAGTGTTACAATATTAACAAACTAATGCTTTGTAATCGTTAAAAAAATTGATAACACAACTAGATATTTTGTCTGTCCCTAAATCGGATTTTCATTTTTCAAAAGAATAATCCTACGCCTTTAAAATCTGTCGACATCCATAATTTTGAGAATCAAGATTGAAGAAGCAAATAAATCAGAGGTAATAAAATTAAAGCAAAATAATATTTACGAGCTCAAATTTCCCGCTTTTCTAGCGACCACCCTGTATATATAATATGTAGTAAAATATAATAAGTCATAATATATATGTAGTAATATATAAATAGTGATATATCAAAAGTAGAATTATATAATAAGTCATAATATATAATAATTAATCTATATATATAAAAGCAAAAATGTATGTATGTATGTATGTATGTATGTATGTATGTATGTATGTATGTATGTATATAGGCTTTTCCTCGATGTCCACAAAAGGCTTCTTTCAGAGAAGCACTCGCTCGCTTCACAGCTTCTTAAAACTTTTTTAATCATCTATAAATTGTAATATCTCACACTTAACCACGGAGCTCGCCTGTCTATTCAATTTTATTGACTTTCAAACGTTAATTATTCCACATTTCCCGCATCGGCACGCGTTACATTCGGTTTTCGGTATAAACAAAAAGCGAAACTCGACTCTAATAACAGGCCCAGAGCCAGAGAACGTTTGTCGACTTCGTCATATCAGACGGGGGAGCGGGTTTTTGAAAACAAACAAACCGATTTATTGACCTCATTAAAAACTGTCCCGCACAAAATGCTGACTGCTGAATACCTATCGCCGTCACGTTAATCAAAAATGAGCACCTGTTTTTTTTTTCACACTTTACTATTTTCCAACTGCGCGTCGTCAAGGCTTTGTTTTTTTTTTTCACGGGCACCTGTTTTTTTCACACACACTTACAAACACCCGGGCAACGCCGGGTACCCCTCGCTAGTAATATATAATATATAGTAATATATAATAATAAGTAATTATATATAGAAATAAGCAGTAAGACTATACATCTAAAAAGCAAAATATGTTTAGAATTGTTCTCTATGACCTACGATGTATCGGATAATGTGCTAATGTACATTTTTTTTTCTGGGACTTGAAGTTTCAATTCTTAGTCCAAGCAATAATAATCATACAATTACGAATTATGTAAGATTTTTAGTCGGTTATGGCTGACAGAACAATAAAAAGTTACCTCTGTTGATCTGTTGATTAATAATGAATTTTCTTCGAAACTCTGTACAGATTCCCGAGTTCGACAAGAAATTGAAAATGTTTTTTTTTCTTTCTTGTTAACTATTATAACGTCTAGTCACTTTCTTTGGTGAGTTTGTCCGTTTTTACTTACACGTTCAAAGGGGACTTTGTGGTTTCCTATCTTCTAATATTGTCTTCACTTGTGCCTGCATCACTTCTCTTTATTTTCAATGTATAGTTCTTAGTGAACTACCCTCCCTACAAACACGTACGTGCTTTTATCTTATTTTTTGGCTGATTTTCTGCATTCACCTATTATGAATTTCACCGTTTCGTCTCTTTGCCTAGAGAGTCTACATTTACTGTTTTCCTGAGTTTTGTTGGTCCTGTCATTTATATGGTTTGTAGTAATTGAGTTGTTTCGAGCAACTATAAGTAGACATTCTGTTTCTCTCTTCGGGGTTTTTTCATAACCATATCTAGGTGGTTTCTTGCGTCTCTTCCCTGATCAGTCGTTCATGCAGTTGCTTCTCTTCCGCTTTAATTTTCCAGTTTTTTTGCTTTTTTTAAAAAAATATTTTATGAACTAGCAAGTCACCGTGTATTAAGGCCCAAAGAAGATTAGTAGTTATTATCTGGAGGATTGGTAATGATTCCAGATTGGCCAGTGTATCATTATTTATAATGATTATTCAACAATAATTTAACATTGAACTTGAAAACGGCCATGTTAGAGTCAGCTAGGAATCAGTCCCGTGGTATTGTATTCCAGACATGGGAAATTCTTTGAAATAAATTTTGTTCATTGAATTTTCAATCACAATCGGTCAACAGAGAGAACTCTGTAAGCAGCGAAGAAATATCTTTCTCCTTTGTCACTTATGTACTCATTCACTTGACGCCCCAGCATAGACGATCTTCGCTGCGACACTCAACGAACCCTCATTTCTTCCTTTTTCACACTGTACAACTTTCGTTGCTGTTTTGAAAAGAAATTCTGTTGTTTATTCCACAGTACGTGTTCGACTACTTATTATTTTAGAGCGGTGCAAATCTCGCCTCTCTAAAATATAAATGTGATGTTTATTTCAATATAACGAACATTGAAATTAATGGTTCAATTTTATTTGAACGCAACACCAACAAATCAATGCACATAGATTACAAGAGTTCAAAATGGATAAATATTCGAACACTTTTCATGTTTTGTCGAAGACTTGATACTTCTTGTCGACAATCTTTGGTACGTCAGACTCAAATGTCAGACTCTACAGGTCCGAGTTTTATCAGAAACGGTAAATGACGCTCAGTTCAGTTCTAGTTCTCTAAAAAGTATTGACATAAATTACTGTAAATTCTCTTTGAATTTTCATAATAGAATTGCCTGTCACCTCTTTCATAATTTCTTTGGTAACGTATAGCCTCCTTCGCCATGGAATTCCAAGGGGTTGCTAAGGCAATTTATAATTTTTTTTTCTGGTTTGTAAACGGAACATTCTATACCGTTGTAATTTAGTTCAAGCATAATGTTATTCGTATTTACTTGCCTTCCCACAAGGGCAGAGTTAGACACGAGGTCGGTTTTTCATGTGGAGGAAATCTTTCTCCCCAAAATGGGGCAATTTGGATAGGAGCAAAAATTAAAATTGCCTCAGTCTAGAAGGATTTCTCCTTCACTGGCCGAGGACAGAACAGATACTACACTTTGCTCCCAGCGAAAAGGCTAACACGCATAAACGATTGTTATTACATAAACATCACTTTGATCAATTTGTAACTTTTTCTTTCAGATTATTTAAGCGCCTTTCGTATTTTTTGTGCCATATTTTTCAATACATGTTGGTCCGGAAACGACTTTCTTTTTCAGAAAGGAAGTAATTTACCATCGTGATGATGTTCGTCCTCTCCCGGCAATATTGACCAAAAATCTCCTAAAAATTTTGGTTGGGAAATTTTAAGTTTGAATTTGCTCCAATTTAGGCATGTTGTTATTATTTGAACATTGATAATTAACATTATTTAATTAACATTATTTAATTAAAATTATTTAATTAACATTAATAAACATAATTAACAGCGATTAATTGATAACTTTTATCCTATTGCTTCCAGATTTTTCATATATATATATATATATATATATATATATATATACATATATATATATATATATGTGTGTGTATATATATATATATAAATATATATATATATATATATATATATATATATATATATATATATATATATATATATATGGGATGTTTATGACTTTACAATCTCTGTCCTCTATTGAGCACTCTTTAATAATCACTCGGGTTTCATTGGCGGTAACTCTAAGAAACAAATCTATACAATCATTAAACACACACACACACACACACACACACACACACACACACACACATATATATATATATATATATATATATATACATACATACATACATACATATATGGAGAAAAGTCAAGATGTTGTAGAATTGAGTTCACAATCTTTTATTCAAAGCAAGAAATACGATGTAAAGGTGAAAGGTTCCTTATTCCATGGAGTTTCAAAAATAGGCTCTTCCCTTCAGTTGAAAAAATGTTAGTAAAAATAGTATAGATAAATATCTATTTTTGCTGGTTAGTTCATTTTATATACAATAAAGGTAATACATCTAAGAAAGGGAGGCTCTGTTGGAAAACCAAACCGTATTGCAATCTTTTAATAATATCTCACAAACAAAACATCTGGTGCCAATTTGCCATGAATTAGAGTGGAAGTAATAAGGTTTAGAAAACTGTCATGGGGCAGATGGAGTTTCGCAACCGCTGTGAAGGTACTACATATAGGGATGAGAAACTGTATTGAAAAAATCAAACCGGAACAAAAGACTGTGTTTGACCTGGACGGCAATGATGGTGTCACAGATAAAACACTATTTTGTCATGAGTTAATACGGAAGTAGTGAGGCGCAGAAAACTGTCATGAGAATGCTTTTTTTAATTACATTTTCACTCCAAACAAGGTACGTTGGCACTTTGATGTAGGGGATACTATCAGAGACATAAGCTACAGGAATACTATGTAGGGAGTTGGGCAGCAAGATGTCTGTTCACGTTACACTTGAACTTCTGCATGTCAGTACAGTTGGGGAAGCAGGGACCCGGAAAGGAATTCCAAAATCTAGCAGTTCTGGGGAAAAAAACTACTGGAGTAGAAGGCTCTCTTACATCTAGGGATCTCTACTGTAAAAGGGTGGGATTTAGCTGCTTGTCGGGTTTGTCGGGGAGTATTTACGTCGAGGGGGTACAAGTGCTTGCAGTTCGTCAGAGCATTCACCATTAAAGTACTTGTAGTACAGGCAGAGGGATGCTACATTTCGTCGATGGGACAGGCTGAAGCTTAGATTCCAGTTCGGGACCTATCAGGTTGGCGACTCTCTTTTGAACCTTGTCTAGAAGCGAGCGACTAGTAGCAGATACACCAGCCCAAATATGACAACAATACTCCATACGTGGACGAATAATGGCCTTATAGAGGTACAGGATACTTTCGGGCGTTAGTAGCTTTCTAGCACGGTAGAGAGAACCTACCTTCTTCGCAGCGTTCCTGACAATACTCTCAATGTAATTGTTCCAACTCATGTTTCCTGTGAACGTTAGGCCGAGGAGTTTGAAATATGTACTCTCAGATAAAGAGTCGTTGGCCATTGCTATAGATGGTAGAGAAGGTTTCTTGTAATTATTGAATGAAACTAGTTTAGTCTTGGCGGCATTGAACGCGACCATCCATTTTTGTCCCCATTCCACTACAAATTGGGGGTCATCCTCTAGTGTTTCTGCCATTTCTTTAGATATGTGTTAATTGTTTTTTCCTGTCGTGTCTGTTATAGAGCGTGGTGCCATCAGCATATATACCCATCTCACAGACAATTTTGTCAGGGAGGGTCATTTATGAATATTAGGAATAATAGAGGTCAATGTACACTCTGGTCTAACCAGAGATGGGTGCTATTGTTATATATAAGGTAACCAGATTGTAAAGGTTCTTAGAATAAATACGCTAAAAGATCGACGAGTTAGTCATCCATCGAGAGATTCGGATTTGTGTTTATAGTGACAATAAATGAATGGGTGAAAATTACAATTGAAAACGCAAACTTATGAAATAAAAAGGAGAGGTGAAGTAAATATTCTAAACAGAAAGAGCCTTCATTTATTTTCCTGAGGAAATGTTCTTTATTATAAAGGCCAAACATCTGTGTGTATGCATATATGCATCTCTGTATGTCTCGCTAAAACTAAATAATATACAAAACGAAACGCTACAGCGTAGCCTGGATGTATAATAGCTAAAAATTTAGAAAATTATATTTATTTAAAGATAAAATGGAAGCGGCTTTGTTAGGAAACTAAAAGTTTTGTTGCAACTTCAACGTAATCTATAATATAAATCTCACCTATTTGTTTACATGTATGTATGTATGTATGCATGTATGTATGTATGTATCCCTAAAACTTTCGACAGAGGCGAGGGATTTTCACGAGATCAGTTTCATTTTGTAGCTGGACCCATCGGACGACAAATATAGCAAAATTGACCTAAGCAATTAATTCCTTCGCCCTCAACTGGGCACTTTCCTACAGAGAGAGGCCGCTTTTTCATCGCGATATTTTCGAAAGGCATCTCCTTTTTTCGATTGATTAATTTAAACCTACTTCACTTCCAGTTTGGCGACGGACGCAACAGCAAACACGTCACGTTTTTTTCCTCCTTCGGGGTACAGGTCCGAACCTGCCTGCCTACTATAGCTTTTCGTTTTCTTAACACACGCCCGGAAACACCAGGGCAACGCCGGGAACCTCGGCTAGTAAATAATATATTAGAAATATTAAAATCTCATGAAGTGATTTAATTTGATTACATTATTGTAGTAAATTAGATATTTCTATTTATCACATAATCATTGTTATAGTACATTAGATATTTCTATTTATCACATAATCATTGTTATAGTACATTAGATATTTCTATTTATCACATAATCATTGTTATAGTACATTAGATATTTCTATTTATCACATAATTATTGTTATAGTACATTAGATATTTCTATTTATCACATAATCATTGTTGTAGTACATTAGATATTTCTATTTATCACGTAATCATTGTTGTAGTACATTAGATATTTCCATTTATCACATAATTATTGTTGTAGTACATTAGATATTTCTATTTATCACATAATCATTGTTGTAGTACATTAGATATTTCTATTTATCACATAATCATTGTTGTAGTACATTAGATATTTCTATTTATCACATAATCGTTGTTGTAGTACATTAGATATTTCTATTAATCACATAATTATTTTTGTAGTACATTAGATATTTCTATTTATCACATAATCATTGTTGTAGTACATTAGATATTTCTATTTATCACATAATCGTTGTTGTAGTACATTAGATATTTCTATTTATCACATAATTATTGTTGTAGTACATTAGATATTTCTATTTATCACATAATCATTGTTGTTATACATTAAATATTTCAATTTATCACATAATTATTGTTGTAGTACATTAGATATTTCTATTTATCACATAATCATTGAAAATAATAATAATAACAATTGATATTATTGAGTTATGAACGGTTTATTGTCTCGGCTAAAACATAATGTACATTGTTTTTATACCAAAGGATAGCTGGCAGAAGTGGCAATGCCGCACATGTTTTCGTAGTTCCTTGCCATCTTGATGTAGCCGTCCATTCCCCATTGTTGTCCCCAGCTGAAATGAGAGAAAAAAAAACAAAGTCATTATATACAAAATTATATGTATTATCATGCGTCATCCGGCAGC
Source organism: Euprymna scolopes (assembly GCF_053919585.1). Taxonomy (NCBI): domain Eukaryota; kingdom Metazoa; phylum Mollusca; class Cephalopoda; order Sepiida; family Sepiolidae; genus Euprymna; species Euprymna scolopes. The sequence continues at coordinate 156,581,776 of NC_136488.1, forward strand.
AAATCTTCTGTAAATTCATGAGTCAAAATATTAGTTCCTTTTCGTTTGTATATTTTTCATTAAAAATGTATGGATACTTTTTTTAAGTTTTTGATTACAAATTAAATAATGCAGTACAAACTCTACATTTTGAAGCGATTATTTCTTAAAATGTGATTTTAAACATTATATGAATTAACCACCTCAGTACTACTTTCTTACACGCACACAGACACACAGTGTTTCATGCTTACGCAATCATCCGTGTAGGGCTTACAATTCCTACTGGTCATTAGATTCGAACCCAGCTTCGAAGCCATCTTTTCGCTCTATATGCCAAGCCTCTACCTCGGGGCCACTAAACAATTGCCACGAGAATAAAGGCAATTAAAAAATATTAAACGCCGAATTCGGATGAATACATTTGACAATCACGTGACAAAAAATCTTTTTATAACTACTTGACTTAAACAACTTATGAATGTGTAACGATATCTTTAAGTATATATAAAATAAATAAAAAGTATATTTATACCTAAAATAAAATACGCATCAAGTGCGCTTGAAAGCCAAATCACAACGTAATATTAGGAAAGTAAATAAATATTTTACTTGTTTGAAATTTATTACAAATATATTTCAGAGGTATACTCTATCTTCAGTGTGTTGTCTTGTTTCTTCCCCCCCCTTTTTATTCTTCCTTGCCATGTTGTAAAGTTTGAGAAAGAAGTATGTTTGTAAGGCGCCGCGCGTTGTATCTGGCGGTTGTATTTTGAAATGTTTGAACTGCGCGTATGACCTCTCATTCTTGAAATATTTTACTTGTTTGAAATTTATAATTTAAATACATTTCGGAGTCGAACTTCATCCTCACTATTTTGTAGATCTTTTTTCCTTCTTTTTTTCCTTCTTCGTTCTTGCCATATTCTAACGTTGGAGAAAGAAAAATCAATTAGTAAAGATCTACACGTTGTCTCTTAGCGGTTGTATTTTGAAATGCCGGAACAGTGCGTTGGCTACGCGAGATTAACGTCATACCCCTGACGTATATTTATACATGTGAAATGAATAATATATATACATATATATATATATATATATATATATATATATATATATATATTTGTTGGTGTGTGAAAGAGAGAGGGTTATGTGTGTGTCTGTGTATGTATGGAAAGGTATGTTTAAAGGCGTGATTTTACTTACGAAACTTTGTCAAGAATAGCATTTATTGAACAGTCAAAAAAGGTGTTCATAATGTTATAAGTAGCGATGGCAGCAATGAAGAGTCATACTAACCATATATATAAATAGAGAGAGAGAGTGAGAGAGAGAGAGAAAGAGATAGATAGATAGATATAGATAGATAAATATATATATATATATATATATATATATATATATATATATATATATATATATATACAGAGAGAGAGAGAGAGAGAGAGATATAGAGAAAGAGAGAGAGAGAGAGAGAGAGAGAGAACCAGATTTATTGGCCACTGTTCGAGGGCTGGGAATAAAGTCATCTACGATATTCTCCTATGGATTACAAAACAAGGATGTGAAGGCTGCACAGAAGCTATATGAAATGACTAGCAAAAGATTCACGCTCCAGTTATGAGGATCTACCATGTGTGATATAGTATAACGCGATATAGCGTGAGAGAGTCAGGAGGATTCGTGACACTAACGTGGCTATATGATGCTATATATTGGCAAAATATATCATTATATTGGTTATTAGGCATATGCATCCTGCAGATTCAAATATTCTGTAAGTGAATGAACACGAATATTCGCCATTTCTTGTCTATTTATACCGTTATAAAAATATATGCTCACTGTTGTATTCATGTGAGAAAGGAACTCGTAGCAATTTCGACATGCAATGGTTCTTTAACGAAGAAAGAAGCCAGAGAAACGTTACGTGAAAAAGAGAACATTCGAAAGAAAGAGAGCAAAAAAGAATATTGCTTGCCAAAAGGTGCTGGATATAAGAATTCAAATAAAGAATGTCTCTTACAATGTGATTTTAATATTTGTATTGAACTATGTAGCACAATATTACTTACATAGTATTATTTCATTTGGGTCAGTTCTATATTTAAAATACAATGGACATTGCTTTCATAGAAATGTTTAAAAAAAAACATATTTGCTCTGTGTCATTGATTTTTGTGTTCAACAACTAATTTTTCTTCTATCTAGAAAAAAATCAGCTTAATCAAAACATAGCTGTTTATTAAACATATTTGTCTTTGCGGGGAATTTCTACGGGCTCTGCTAGTCAGTATATATTATCGTATTTCTTACATAATATTTTTGGATGAATTTCCGTACCTGATTCGATGAATCAGCAGATTTGATTACGCATAAAAAAAACATTACAGCACCCTAAAAAAGGTTGTCAACTCACCTGTTCTTCACCAACCAGTAATCGTTTCCGCTTTCACTTCCGTAACCAACGGCCAAGACTCCATGATCCAATCTGGTGGGACTGCAGTTATCAATTTTGTAAATACCGTGCGAATAAAGTTGGAAAGAAAAGTGGCTAGCATCGATGGCTACAGAGACGGGACCAACAGTTCCTACAGCTTTCTGGAGGGCTTCTTCGCTGCCGGATTTCACGTCAACGTGGCCGGTAACTGTGGCGACAACTTTAGATTTGTCAAAGTGACAACTGCCACCCTGTAAAATAATCATCACCATCATAATAATAATAATAATAATAATAATAATAATAACAACAACGATCACAACAACACTAATAAGAGCACTAGGAATGATACTGAAAAAAGAATGGGAAAGATTGGAATCAGAAGGATGATTGAGAAGATAGAACGGATAACAATATAGAAAACTGCAGGAATATTAAGGAAAACCCTTGAATGCGGAAACTAACACACACGAGCTACAGACACAAACTGGGTATACAGAAACTGCTACAGATATAAAACAAAAAGGAACATCACACGTAATCATGAAAATGGAAACGGTACAATTGTAAGTAACCCCCTTCCCTGAGCCCCTGCCTTCCGACCCCTTCTTTTTCTGTGTGTATGTCACCATAAACTGGCACTACACCAAATAAGTGAGGAGTGTTAAGAAGGATGGAAAGACTGAGGAGAGAAAGCACTAGCCAGACCTCTGCTGGATGAGCGCAAAGAGGACTGGGACCTTGGGGAGGCTTATTACTATCCAAATTTCAGTGAAGATCAATGGTCGCTGCCAACGAGAAATCAATGGTAAGCGTCTGTTGCGATAACACAAATTCATCTGCAAAGGTTATCGAAACTGGTGGACAGTACTGGAAATCTTAGGAGATTTGTTGTCACTCAGACTCCAGGGAACACTAACAATTGTTGTCAGCGAGTAATTTCTGACGATAACCTGTGTGAGAACTCTTTGTGAGCAAAAAAAAATCATTTTTGATTGCATTTTTACCCCAAACAAGACACAGTGCCACTTTTATGTAGGGGGCTACTATCTGGGACATCATTTTAAGGGTACTATGTGGGGAGCTGAGCAGCAAGATGTCTTTTTACATTACACTTGAACTTCTGCATGTCAGTATAGTCGGGGAAACAGGAATCCGGAAGTGAATTCCAAAGTCTAGCAGTCCTAGGTAAGAAACTATTAGAGTAAAAGGCTTTCTTACATCTAGGGATTTCTACTGTGTAGGGGTGGGATTTTGCTGATTGTCGGGATGGTCGAGGGTATTCGCGTCAATGTGGTAATAGGATTGTAGATCGTCAGAGCATCTACAATTAAATTACTTGTAAAATAGGCAGAGTGATGTAACATTTCGTCAGTGGGACAGCAGTTGAAGCCTAGCTGACAGTGCTAATAATCAAAATGATAATAATAATAGGTTTTACATGACAATCTAGTTGAAGATGCGTCTGGCTGAAACTACTGTCAATAATTTTCTCCACTCTTTATCTGTGCCTAAATCTAAACGTAGATTCCATGAGCAGAGCTTCTTTCTCAGAAGTGCACGATTGTGGAACTCTCTTCCGTTCGCCTGTTTCTCACCTGACTACAACTTGGATGTCTTCAAATCCAACATAAACAAATTCCTGACAAACCGCCCCCTTAAGTAAGACACTTTATCAAATCTTCAATACAAATGATTACTAAAATACTATTTCATTGATTACTGTACATGCAATAACCCTTATCCCTGAGTGGCCTCCGGGCCTTTATAAGTGGTGACCCCCATGTATATATATATATATATATATATATATATATATATATATATATATATATATATATATATATATATATATATATATAACGCTGAATGTCTGTGTGTGTGTTTGGTCACGAATAGGTTCCTATATGGTTGACTATTTTAAAAAAACTGATTACATATAATGATAGAAGATGTATCGAGACATTGTAATGGGTATGTTTGATGTGACAGAACAGTGGTTCATTAAAATTGTGGGGTCTGCGTTCGGGCCTGGTCCACAAAGTATGGAAATAAAAAATTTTAAAAATAAAAAACGTTTACAAGTGTTTTTGATATAGATGTACATAATAATACTTTGAGAAGTATGTTTTAACTTAAGTAGGGATGGTATAATAAAATTGTTGGGTCTTCATTCGCGCCTGGCGTCCATAGAATGGAAATAGGCACAAACTTTAATAAAGACTTTTCATATCTATCTGCATAAGTATACTTTGATAATTATGTTTCAGTTTGAAGAAATGTGGTATAATAAAATTATGGGGGTGTTCGTTCGCACCTTACCTCCGTAGAATGGAAATATATCACAAAGTTTAACAAGTTTTTTTAATATAGATCCACAGAATATTGTGATAAGTGTTTCAGTGTGAACAGGTATGGTATAATAAATTATGGGGTTTATCTATTTTATTTTTACTTTCATCACATTTTGCTTTGGTTTTGATACCCCCAAATTCGAAGCTATCTCTTTACAACCCTTCCTTTTCATAACCTATCATACTTTCATAAATCAGAGTCCATTTCTGTAGACTGATTTTGAAACTAGTCAACGACGGGTACTTTGCTAGTATATATACACTTCAGAATAATGAAATGAAGTGTATCACTGGTATGCAAATCCAGTGATATTCGGTCTTACAAAATATTATTAGATGTAATATTTTATATAAGACAATCCCAGCTAAATAAAATTACAAGATAGAGCAAATGAATCAAAATTTAGGTAGAAGCATTGAAAACTCATGTGTTGAGGAAATAGAGTCATTCAATTTTATTCTTTATTTTAAAACAATATAAAATTCTAAATTTGAAGATTAACCTTTTCAAATCATAAAATTTAAATACATAGCCCCCCTTTTCGGGTTGAGCACTTTGTAAATATATTTACACCCGACGCACATTAAAGCTATTAAGCGAAGCCCACTATTAATTTGTTTCTAAACAAACTGATGGTTAGAGCATTGTTGCGACGGGCGAGTGTGGATTTAATACACACTCGAGGAGAAATATATACGGCACTGATTCGTGACCTGATGGTGAGAGCTGTGAATGCAACGGTTGTACGATCCACGGCTGTGAAAAGGTGTGTGTCTAGCCACACTGATGAATTGTGATACAACGAAGCAGTTCTGCATGTGGAGGACACACACACACACACACACACACACACACACACACACACACATATATATATATATATATATATATATATATATATATATATATATATATATATATATATATATATATATAAGGAGTGTACATAGATCGATTAACGTTTCCACATTTTTTTTTTGTCTCGCCATGACTCCAAATAAATCTGGCAGTGAGAAAACTTTTCTAAGGTTTTCTGACTGCGAGATTAAGAGATTCATTTGGAGTCCTAACGAGACACGAAAATTTTGAAACGTTAATCGATCCGTACAGACGCCTTACAATGTTTGTATAATTTCATTTATTTATTTATAAGCTCTACACACGCATTGAGCACTTTCGAAATAATATTGTTTTTTACTTCATGTTAACAATGTACTTAAAATTATTCGTATTATTTGGATTCTTCGGCCCATTGTTTTCATCTTGATTGTCATTTTCACGTTTCTGTACGGTGATGTGTGTGTGTGTGTGTGTGTGTGTGTGCGCGCGCGCGCACGCGCGTGTGTGTGCGTGCGTACATAAATATATATGAGGTGCCTTCAATAAGTTTCTGGACTTTTTTATACAGGCATTTAAAATTGTCATAGACTCTTGAAAATTCAGTATGTTACTGCTATACATCTTATGAGGTGACTGGCCAAGTTTGATAATTTCAGGTTCAAATTAACAGCTACAGCAGGAATTGGAATACACCCTACTAAAGCTTTATTATCACAGCTGGTGAATTTTAAAAATGCAATTTGAACATAGGGACACTTTAGAAGAAGGATATGTAATAAAATGCCACAGAAACGTATTGGATTCTTCAAACTGCTTTTAGACTATCGTGCATGAATCGAGAATCATTTTTGAGTGGCATAAGAGATTCAACGAAAGAAGGGAGTTTATAAGAGATGATGAGAGGCGTGGGAGGAGTAAGGAAGTCAGAACACTAGAGTTTATTGGCCAAATAAAGAATTTCATGAATAAGAAACACCGTGTGTCTATAGAGACAATAAGTGCATAGTTTGATGTCAGTGTGGGAACTGTGCTACAATTATTCGCAAGGAACTGAAGATGCGGAAGATTTGTGCAAAGGTTGTCCCAAGGGTGGTCCATCTTTGTCATAGACTATTTGACCAAGATAGACGTCAAGACAGTCCATCACCCTCCCTATAATCCGCACCTTTCTCCTTGTGACTTTAGAGGTTGTCGTTACGAGACAATTGAGAAGATAAAAGATGACGAGAGTCATTTACACACAAGAGGACCTCCATGAGGACCTTCCAGAAGCTGTTGGAATGGTACAACAAATGCATTGCAGCCGGGAGAGCTTACTTCGAATGAGACTAGAGCTTCATATGTGTGTACTATCAATAAAAGTGTTCATATGAAAAAGTCTGGAAACTTATTGAAGGAATCTTATATTAATGGTTTTTCTTACTGAGAAAAAAAAGCAGGTAAAATACTCACTACACCCTTGTAAGGATAATCAGCTTCAGACATAATTCCGCCATGTTTTTTGATACAGTCAAATGCATTATCCATAAGTCCGCCATTGCAACCCTGATTTCCTGAAGAATAAGAATATGGTTAAATATGTAAATTATCAAGCTTAAGCGATACTAGTCACTGGCGTTTGATATTAGGGACCGTTTTTTGTTTGTTTGTTTGTTTGTTTGCTTACATTTTATCGTAACGGTAAGTTGCTGTATACCCACCTGCAACCGAAACTGAGTCATAATTCCTTGCTATTACGTCATATTCCCATACTTAATGTATTTAGTTTTATCCTTGAGTGGCTTTTTGTCTTGATAAGCGGTATCCTCGCAAGTAAATACAAAATGTTTTATTTTAAATCAATGATTAAAGAATGATTGTATTAATTTATCTACTTTCCCTCGAAGGGAAAGTGTGGGTTTGAAAAGTCAGTGCACTAGGAGTACATCGGAATATCGGAATGCCATCGATAAGAACCGAAAATGGATAATCGAAAAAATATGATTAAAATAAGAACAGTCCGATTTGGACCAAAGTAAACATAATCATACATCCTAACATCACTAGTGCATTTGAGAAGCTTTATTATAGCACAATCAGAAGGGCCCGGTGTATAAAAATCAACAGTAGGTTCTTTGATAAGACAGAGGCACATTCGAAATGAATGTTTCTGTTTAGAGCACACCTGAATCATAATACTTGACTTTTGCATTTTAAACTTTAATTTCAACCATTATATAAAAAAAAATTATGAAATAAACATTGGCTTCTAAAGATTTATTTGTTCGATATACGCCATACATATTGTGAAATTATTCGACTCTTCGGAAAAAAGGTATTCAGATCATTACACATTTTCTGTTTTATACGAGACACGATTTCGGAGCAATCTATTTGTTGAGGGACATCACGTCTCTACGAAGGATAAACCGCTTTTTCTACATATATTAGACATTAAGAGGAGATTATAGATAGTCGGTTGATTTCAGTTAATGTTTGTAGATGTGATGTCTGCCGTCTGGCTACCAGCAGCAACTATCTTAGTTGTATCGGACACGTGACTTGTCACATAGTAGAATGTACAATAAGCAATAGATTGCGCCGTGACCCATAAGGTTAGGTCGTCAGTATTGCACACTTCATGCGTGCGACGGCCTGGGTTAGCGCCTATGTCGGAACACGTCACTGATGAGATGCAGAACATCGAATTGAAACTCGCTTTGGGTCTGGCGTTGTCTGTTGTCGCCACAATTGCTCGATTCCATCTAATACTGGGTTCTAGCTTTATCATGAAAAAAGTGTATGTGAACGGGTATATATATATGAACGGGTATATATATATATATATATAATTTTTTATTCGAGGATGAATAGCTATATTTTCAATGGCGTGGAATGGTTCAGGGTCGCCTGACAAAGTCTCATTGACTGAAACAGATGCCTATTTGTAGCGACCAAATGTATCTGTTTACCTTCGAATAAATAATAAAACAAATAGTTTGCTCTTGTTATCAAGCACTATCTAACAAACTCGTTGTATTCATTAATCCCTACTTTTTAACATCTCAAACCTGAATTTATATATATATATATATATATATATATATATATATATATATATATATATATATATATATATATAATTTTTGTGGAGCAAAACATTAATATGCCTATCTACAAACCACATTTATTTTTAAATGTAATGAATTAAAAATTAACTAGGCGGAAAGGGTTTTATACTTCGCTCAGCAGAGCTAAATCGAAGCTAGGATTATAATTAAGACATAAAAACCATTGCAAGAGATAAAAAATTATTACAATTAAGATGAAAAAATATAATGCAAATGACATTATATACCAAGAGAAAATGGAAAAGGGAATCAAATAGAAATCACATTTAATCCAATAAGATTTCCTTTCTGCCTTCAAAGAGAAGATATCAAAGACTAAATATAAATGGTCTCTAGAATCTTTTGATGAGTGCGACTTTCTTAGAAAGGAAAATAAGTCGACATTGAAATTAGAGGCACAGGAACGGATACTTATAAGGTGACTATCGATGAGCGAACCATAGGTATCATTTAAAACTTTCGATTGTATATAATTTGTAAAGGCGTATTTTTGTCGAAACGTGTTGTTTGATTCGAATGTCCAATCTTTCCGACGTCTTCCCAATGTTGTGCAAACTGCAACCACATTTAAGTAAATAAATAATATACTTATTATGAGAAAGCGGAAAACCTCTTTTCAAACTGGCATCAAAATGGACCTAATGGAAAAATAAATGTATTCGATGCAAAATAACATTGTTGTATAGATAAAGAGATTTATTTGGCAAATTTATCACTTATGTAATGTAGCCAAAAGAGGTAAAGATAAATCTATCAACAAATGCCCTGTTTTCATTTTATAAAAATTTGTAATTTTATTTTTAATAGAAATGCGAAAACGAGAGGATGATTTACAAACTAGCATATCAGGAAATGGAAGAGAAGAATTAGTTTCCTTATCAAAAGTAAAGTCATAGTGAAGCATGGATTGCGCAATCATGAACCTTACCTGTCCTGAACCAGTATTGTACGAGTCCAGTTGCATGAAGAATTCCAGCACTTGTTATTCTCATTTTATGCTTCCTTATTTTTTTATAACCAACCACAAGTCTCTTTATTGCTTAAGTCTGGATAATTACAAGACGACTGGAAACAATGTCGGAAATAAGCAGAGCTCTCCTGTATACAGCACTTGGTATACCAAAATGGTCACCCATTTTCATATCGACCTAGATCAACGTTGCTTAACTTTCGTGATCTAGCAGAAACCTGAGTATTAACGTGATCATGCCTTATATGATACAAATGAATAATCTCTAAGTGATATGTTATGTCTAACCCATAGATGACACTCTAACACAGCCAGATACAATTAAATATATAGTGAAGCATGGGTTACGCAATCACAATCGCACCTGTTCTGAACCAACATTGCGGGAGTCGAGTCGTATGAAGAATTCCAAGACAACTTGAAACAATGCCGGGTATAAACAGAGAACCCTCCAAGATACGGCACTTTCTATTTCCAAATTGTCACTACTTATAGTACTGCCCAGGCTCAACATTGCTTAACTTCGATTATTTAATGGAAACCGGTGTCTCAACACGATTAAGCTGTCTATTATTTAAGTAGTCTGGAAATGATATATTGTATTTAATGCATAAATGAGACCCTGGCAGATACTACCATATCATATTAGAATGGACCTAAGAGTACCGGCAACTAAGAAATGACTCCCCCTTTCAAAATCTCATAAAATTAGGAAGTCAGACCACATGCAATCTCGTATCGTAATCCACTACGATAGATGATTTGGAGAACGCTTCAAAACTTACCACAATCATGGGAACAATCAACCAACTGTTGTTCAGAAAGAGAGATCAGTTTTTGTGTCTTTTTAAAGTGTTGTCCTTCCAGCGATCCAGTTGTAGAGAAAGCCCAACATGATCCGCATTGTGCCTTGAAAATAAAATGAACAAAGTTTCAGTACATGTTGCAATGCAAACTTATAATTTCATATACAGTAATGAAATACATGCGAATACGAGAGGGTTGGGGGTGGGGCGCCCGGCTTCTGACCGGTCATAAAATAGCCTTAAATATATTTTAATTCATGCAAATTTCGCATTTGTTATAACAGAACCAATTCTCTATTGAATATTATATTTAATTTAATACTAATGTACTTCATTTATCTAGCAGTGTTCTTAGATATGTTTATTTCTTCGGTAACTATCGATACCCGATAATCAAAAAAAAAAAAAAAAAAAAAAAACAATGAAAGAAGGGACAGGCGATTTTGACTAAAGTTAACACCTTATGCCGCCTAACATCACAATGACATTTGACAAGTTTTATTACCGCACAAACAGAAAGGCCCGGCATATAAAATCAACTGTAGGTTCTTTGATATGACAGGGACACGTCCGAATGAATGTTTTTGCTTAAAGCACAATTGAAACATGATACTTGACTTTTACATTCTAACCTTAAATTCAAGCCATTATTATTGCACAAGCAAAAAGGCCAGCAATAAATTCAATAGTAAGTTCTTTGATAAGACAGGGGTGCGTTTGAAATGAATTTTTCTGTTTAGAACATAATAAAACTTTACTTTTGCATTTGAAACTTTAATTCAAGCCATTATATATGAAAATAGTTTGATAAAATCAACAGTGTGTAATGTAGACTACAATATATTTTGGACTAAGTTGCTGTATGTGGCTTGCGTTGACAGGAAAGAGTTATACGTTCATGTCAAAAAAGTTAACGAGTGCAAACATCTGCAGCGGAGCCCCGATTCGTGACAAGAATTAGCAAAAGTTGGCGAGGTTACGTTTTCTGGGGTGAGGCTGGAAACAGTTTTTAGTTCGTTCTTGGAAACGAGAGCACGACAACGCGATTTAAAGAAGTAGCATACCGAATTGCAAGACTGCCCTTCTATAAGGGCCAGCGAATAGAACTTGTCGATGCGTTTCCGAATCACTGTGTTTTGAAGTCCAATAAATTCAACTGTATATACAGGGTGTCCACAAAGTCTGGCTACATTATGTAGTCAGACTTTGTGGAAGCATCCTCTAGATTATGTAGCCAGACTTTGTGGGCACCCTGTATGCATATATATATATTCTAACATTTTCCTTCAGGCATAAGCTACATCTTGGGTAAAAATTACGCTCCAAGGATAATTAGCTTTTATTCTACGGGTGTTGATGTTGGTATTAACCTCGTTCGTTTTCGTTTTGCCTGTTAGCATATCATTATGTGCATGTGTTACGTTGTCATGTTCTTGATGAGTGAGTAACTAATATTAATGCTTTTCCTTTAAAATAATTGGCTCGATTTATAATTTCAAAATGATTTGGTTTCTGTTTCGATTCAAGCTGATGCACCCAAGCCATATGGATATATATATATACTAGCAAAGATACCCGTGCTTCGCACGGAGCTTTGTTGCGCACTCGGGTACCAAAATCTGTGGGCACCTTTCCAGTAAGTTGATGTTGTAAGAGCAACGATTGCATAAGGTGATTAACATTTTAACTACCTCTTGTAGTGACTGAAATTCAATCAGGAACTTCACAAAACATTTTCATCAAAAAGGAAGGTTACTTGATGTTACATAGTAAATTTTTCATTGAAGTAATTTTCAACTCTTGCTTAAATTTTATCTTGCACATTCAATACTAAAAACTTACCACAATCAGATCATGTCAGTTTTTCCTCATATCCATTTCTCGAACTTTTCACTGAAGAGCCTCAGGGTAAACTACATTTCTGCTGCTTTGATTTGGAGCCAGAATGTAGAGTTTTTCTGAACTTCCTGTCCGGCTGATGGAGACGTAGAACATACCGTGACTGAAGCAGTCTGATGTCAAGTCTACGCCAATGGTGTTAAATGTCTGACCTTGACTTTTGTTTATGCTCATTGCAAAACACACCTTCACAGGAAATTGGAGTCTCCGGAATTTAAATGGAAGTTCTGAGTCCGATGGAACTAAGGGGATCCTTGGCAGTAGAACGGTTTCGCCTTTGTAGGGACCACAGGAAATGGTGGCCTCAAGTACATTGGTGTGCAATCTGGTGATAACACATCTGGTTCCGTTTGTTGTTTTTGGCGGTTCCAAGGATCGAAGAATCATGATTGGCGATCCAATTTTGAGATTTAAAATGTGTGGAGGCATTCCAGATATCTCCAAAGAGTTTAAAAACTCCACAGGGTAGTGAACAGCTTCATATTCATTAGTAGCCGAATCAACTGACTTGTATTGCTTTGTGTCTCCTGGAAATTCATCCATTATTGAATTGTTCAAATGATTCACATTGCTGTTTAATGGCGAAATAATAGCCCTCTCAGCAAGCCAATCCGGTGATTTTCCATTGTTTTGCAGGTCTGGGTACACTTTGTCTTTCAGTTGCTTCTGATTACCGACACATTTACCAAGCGCAGTTGGAATCTTAATTGTGTCAGGGGAAGAAGTGATAGGAAACTGGCCATTACCGATTTGGAGAAGCAATTTTGAGAAGTCTGCTGCAGCTGTGTTATCAGAGATATAGGCTCTCATATTAGTAGTCAGTCTCTTCACTATAACGTGCCTCCAGAGATAGGATTGTTTCAAACTTGCATTGACAATGTTAGCCCTTGTGCCATTTTTAACCATTGGGAGGATTTGACGGAAATCACCGCAAAATAAGGTTGGAATGCCACCCATGGGATTCTTGTTTCCTGTGATGTCTTGCAGTGTTCGGTCAATTGCTTCATAAGCACTCTTGTGCGTCATTGGGGCTTCGTCTACAATGATTGCAGAGGTGTCTCTAATTACATTTGCCAAGGCTGAGTTACCAGTAATTTTGCAAACTGGCTGATCCATTCGATGAGTATCCAAGGGTACTTTAAAAGTGCTGTGAAGAGTGCGGCCACCTTGTAGTAGAGTAGCAGCAATGCCACTGAATGATGTTGCAAGCACAATCTTTCTCATGGATCTAATCTTTGCAAGGATCAAATTGATTACAAAAGTCTTGCCCGTACCACCTGGAGCATCAAGAAACATCATGTTTTTGTTCATTTCACCTTGTGCTTCCAACATTGCCATGAATGAATTGTAAACTTCTCTTTGAGAATCGGTCAGTTTTTCTTGCATATTTTTGCTTGTAGGGAAAGTTCTTAAAGATTATAAGTAACTTCACGTTGATACTCTCTCGCGAGTCTTTCATCTCTCCCTTGCATTGGTGCAGGTAATCCATAGCTTGCCAATGGTTGACCGCACATAAGGAGAACTTTTTCTTCAATTAGACAAAGAGTTTTATTGTAGATGTCCTCATTAAAATCTGCTTCTGGATTGTTAACTTCTTGCCTGTATCTGTGAAGAATGTCTTCAGATATTACATCACGAAAAGCCATCCAGATCTCAAGAGGATTTCTTGGCTCACAGGCTGTTAAAATTATCACAAATAGGCTTCGCAAATTTGAAGGTGATTGAGTGGCACTTGCCTCTCCTACTGCTTGATGCAAGTGATGGTCATTTTCTAGAAGGCCTCGAGCAAGGCACGCTGCTCTGTATGTTTCAAACACCTGACCATTGTATGCTCGCAAATTTTGAAATGAAGTTGGACCAGCAACCTCATTGAGCAACAGGCGTAAGAAATAACACTCCCCTGCTTTTGGACTAATCGTGTAGATTCTCCCAATGCATGGTGCCTTCCATACATCATCATTTTCAGTACCTTCAACTTGTACCCCACGCATTCTTCTCATCCATTTCTTTGTCGATTTGTTCCAAGTGTAAAACTCAGGGACTTCTGCGTATTTGAGACCCCTTGCAAAGTCATCCTCATGGCAGAGTTGAAAAAATGCTGTCAAAGTTGTGGCAGGCGGTGGACCTTGGGCTCGTTCCAGAGCAGTATCAGCTGAGAACATGACACGCTGCCCATTTTCAAGATGAACAGAAAGTTGTACAATTGGGGGGAAATGTTCATAGATGGGATGTTCCAATATCCTCCAGGCCGCCTCTGAACTGCCGACATACCTTGCATTCTGGAACTGCTGGATCTCATCCACAATGTGACTTTGTACTTGGCCTTGTTGGTTAGCTGCTCCATCAGTTCTTTGTAGTTCAAACACTGCTTGATCACATCCTTTATTCACGTATTTGAGGACATATTTGATGCTTGGGATCGAGCTGCAAATTTCTACGTTAATGTGAGCGTTGTACTGCTGAAGGAGGACCTTGTTGTACGGAACAATCCACTGGTTTGTTATTTCTTGATTAACATACCGACCATTTCTCTTCATCCTTATTGTACCAGTCTGGCCTCCATCTTCTGGTTTTCTTCGCCTGTACTTGGGGTAAGAGTCTTGGCCTTGCTCGGTACACTGAAGAAATTCTTTTGGGTATTTTTTGGAACATTTGTTGTCAATCATACATGGACAATTTGGATTAAATGGT
Organism: Euprymna scolopes; assembly: GCF_053919585.1. Taxonomy (NCBI): domain Eukaryota; kingdom Metazoa; phylum Mollusca; class Cephalopoda; order Sepiida; family Sepiolidae; genus Euprymna; species Euprymna scolopes. The sequence continues at coordinate 156,596,866 of NC_136488.1, forward strand.
CCACAAGGTCCATGCACCATATGTGCCATCACTTTAGCATGAAGGATCTTTCTCTTTGTCAGGGATCTCTGCAGATATGCAGAGATCCATTTTTTCTGGTCGAAGTTTGTCCTCTGGGGCCTGCCAAGTGAGGATGTGTGCATGCGGCAGTCCTCTTTTTTGATATTCAATACTGTACAGGAAAGCCCTCAGCCTGCAAAATCCTCCCTTTTTAATAAATTCAAGTAACTTTTTTAGCTTCTGCCTGAAAACCCTGGCAACAATATCTGGACGATCCTGAGGGTCTTGCCCTTGAAGACAATTTTCTGTAATTTCTGTCCACTTTGGATTTGTTGTGAACGTGATGAAGAGGTCGGCTCGGCCCATTCGCCGAACATATGCCATGGCATCACTTTGACGCTCAAACATGTATCGAGGGCCTCCTGTATAAGTTGCCGGAAGTACAACTCGTTGACCAAACTGTTCTGGATTCCCATCCTCCCTAAGAATTGAATCTCTCAAGTTGCTATAATTGTCAGCTCTCAGGGTCTGTTGCTCACGCCTCAGGAACTGTAAACGTTCTGTTTCAATCTTGCAGTACACATCCACCAGCCATTGTTGAAATAGCCTTCGGTACCAGAGAAAATAGTTTCCAGGCCGAGTCATTAAATGGTACGAATAAAATTGCTGTTGGGTAACTTTTCGCCCATTGGATGCCTTCATGTAGATGTTGTAAGATGGAGAACCATAGGGGTACATTAACGGGTACATTAAAGTATCGTAGAGGGGATGTAGTTCGGAGATCCATTTTAATGTATCATTTCTAAAACGCAAGACAATATCCCGGTTAGCTGTTGGTTCATTCTTCATTAATATTCCAATCTCATACGTTGTTGTTGGAGCATTGAATCGCCGTGGATGCTCTTCTTGCGGCCTTCGGTCTTCCCTTATGACAACTTTATGTTCTACCAAGTGTTCTTCTTCAATCCTCTCCTTTGTTGTTTTCAGCTGACAAATAAAGCTGTTGTTCTCATGTAAAAATTCAGTCAGACTTTGGAGAATGTCTCTATTGAGTCTACTGTCACGTCCCCGATTATGTAGTTCCTCTTCCAGACTATCCAAGAAGTAGACTTGAATACACTTTGCTGTTTTATCTTCAGGTGGTAAAAGACTCCCAATCTGGTGGCAAACCTGGCCTCGAATTCTAAAAGAAGGATTCCACCCATGTACTGCCGCAATTTTGTGACCAAATGATGTCATTGCAAAACAATTGTTATAACAGCGTAGATTTTGCAGAAAATCTTTAGAGATGGGACCATTGCCGGAGAGCAAATCTTGAAGCTACTGAGGCAGTGGTGGAAAGCTATCAAGCACAACTTTGCCAGAAGAACAACAAAAACCAGGGGTTTCTCCTTTAAATTTTACAGCTGAGCAATGTTGACATACTTTGTCCATTTTTCCTATATCAGCTGTAGTGAGAGAGTCATTTTTGTTGTAGAGCAATCCTTTTCTATTGCAGTGTTCTATTTCATGGTGTCTCAAAGCAGCCATTCGTTGTCTAGCTGCCTCGTTTTCTGTCAATTGCTGGGGCAAAGTCATACTCTCTCTCCATGCAGCCTCTCGTTGTTGCCCTTGGTATAGGCGAAAGCTTCGTTGGGTTTCCGATTCATTCTGATGTCGTTGAGCCACTCTCAACTGACCTTGTGTACGTCTACTTACCTCATATAATTCATTCGATCGTAATATTGCTTCTCTTTCCAGTGCATATCTTTGCCTTTCTTGAATTGTATCTTATGATGAATTTAACCGCCTTACAGCATGTCTAGTTCTGTCAGCTTCACGTTGGGTTTCTCTTTCCAAATCTGACAGTCTTGCTCTCCTTTCTCTTTGACGTATCCTGTTAAGTTCTAGACGTCTTTCTCTATCTGAATTGTTTTCATTGGAGCGAATTGCAGCAACTCTTAGTCTATTAGCTTCCAATCTTTCCATTCTTTCTTCCTCACTTTCGTTTCTACTTCGTTTGGGTGGCATAATTTCGGTTTTAAACGGAATTGTTTAACGATATTAATGATTGTAAATTAATTAAGCGTAAAGGAAATGTATACTAACTGAAATGGACGAACTATAAATAATATTTCTGAATAGTACAATTATAAACAATTATATTGTACCTATTTACTATGCCTCCCCACGGGACAGAGTTAGACACCAGGGTCGTTTTTTAACGTGGAGAAAAGGTACAAAAATAAAAATTGTCTCAGTCGTGAAGGATTTCTCCTCCACCGAAAGAGAACAAGAAAATGAAGTGCAGCATCTGAAGAACAGATACTACACTTTGATCTTGACCAAAAGGAATGAATAAAAGCGACCTACGTGTGACTCATTACTTCCGGGTGTAAACGTCACAGTCTAAAAGTAATAATTAAAAAAAAAAAAGTAAATGTAAAATAAATGTAATACCAACTTAGGTTAACTAAGTAAACAGTACAATTAAAACAGTTCTATTAAAACAAATAATTACTAAGATCTAGGTAATTGTTAGTCTCATTGTTATGGTTTTAAAGAAAAAAATGTGTAAAAAAAGTTCTGCTTTTGTGAGTACGTGTATTTCTTTTAAATTACATAACCTTTTTATTTTATTAATTATATCTCTTTTAAATTTATATATTTTGTTAGTAAACTGGAAGAAATTCAGTTGAATAAAACCTTGTTCGTGTTCTTTACGTTAAACTCATATTTTTATAAAAGGTTCATCCGGTTTAAAGAAAGCGCTAAGTTTAAATAAGACTGGAAATAGAAAAATGAAATAAATATAAGCTTTAAGTCTTAAGATAGTAATAATCAAAATGTAATAAATTATTTGTAGTTCAAATCTATGATAAGACAGGCTTTCGAAATAGGCTCGACCAGAAAGATTAAATTGGAACGAAATTATAATCTCCGTGCCATTTTCAAAACAACCCCACAAAAGTAACGATATCCTGCAGTTGGTTAAATGACAATGGTTGTAAGAAAAATGTAAAAGAAAATGCGCTTATCTGTTTATTTTGACCTGTTTTATTTAATTAAAAAAACATTGGCTATAACTGGAAGAGAGCGTTATGTTTTGGGGGTTGTTTAAAAAATAGAATGGAAATAAAGTTAGTTCCGTTTTAATTGCCTTTAATTGCGGCAAGCGCTAACAAAATCGAAAAATCACTGTTTACATTCGAAATGTTAACTTTTATAGGTTTACAGGTTTGCTGACAAGGCTGGGGGTGTTTAATACAATTATTTTACTAAATTGATTTTTTTCATTTAAAAATAAAATTATTTCTTTTTTAATAAAGTTTTATTTTAAAATATTTGTTTTTGTTTATTTATATAAAATTACGATAGTTGAATTGTATTCTTTCAATTATATTGGCAAGTAAAATATAAAAGATTAAAACGGAACGAAATTGAAATTTCCATTACATTTTCAATACAATCCCAAAACATAAAGCTTTCCTCGCCAATGAATTGTTTTGATAATATACGTAAAGTGAAATAAATCGAATATAAAATTAAATGAAAATATATTAAATAATTAAATGTTAAATAGATTTTGTAAATAGTACAGTTGAAATGATTAGAATATTTACAATATGTAATAAGGTCGAGGTAATTAGTTAAAGAGATTTAATATAATGTGATATGCAAATGAGCATAAGTCATTCGATATGGGGGTGGTTTGTAGACTAGTATATAAAGAAATTAGGCATTGATTCTTATGTCTCCTATAACAGAAACATCCTAAAATGGGTTCTAATGTTTCTCTACCAGGAGAGATCTACCCTCTTACCTCCTTTATATTTCGTTGATGATGGAGAGCTGTACACACAGACAGAAACACACGAACCCTATTACTTTATAAAAATATATATATATATATATATATATATATATATATATATATAACTTTATCTATATATATATAAAAGCGAAAATGTATGTATGTATGTATGTATGTATGTATGTGTGTATGTTTGTATGTCTGCTAAAAATTTTTGACAGACACGACGAAAATTCACAAACTCGGTATCATATCGAAGCCTCATCCTTCGCGCGAAAAATATCGAAAAATTGGCCAAAAACGTTCATTTTTTTTACCCCGAAATCGATAATTTTCGACAGGGGGGGGGTCAACAAAAACGGTCTTCTCGCGATGACGAGCGGTTCTACGCATGCGCCAGATGACGTCATAACCTGATTTACTCTAAATAGTTGAAAAACTGAACAAATTTCATGTACGTCGCGTTAACTCAGTTGATTAGCGCCTTGATTCATTATCTAAACGTTTTGGGTTCGAATTGTGGTGTGAGATGTCTTTTTCTTCGATTTTTTAAATTTAAATATTGAACCAGTGTTATTTAAGCCATTTTTTTTACTTCGCTCATCCACCCCCGACCACACACCAAAAAAACACCCGGGTACCCACAAATTTTTTAAATTTTAATATCGAAACAGGCTTATTCAAGCCATTGTTCACGTGTTCGTTTCTGTTTTCATCGTTCGTTTGCCTTACGTTAGTTTTTTGTTGTGTGTGTTTTTTTTCGATGTTTTGATTCCCCCCACCCCGTTTAATTAAAACGTTGTTTTCTTTTTTACTTCGCTTATAACAAACAAGCTCACGTCGTCGTCGTCGTCGTCGTCGTCGTCGTCGTCGTCGTCGTCGTCGTCGTCGTCGTCGTCGTAACGCTCGACGACTTCCGGGCGCGCACCTGTCAATTTGGTTCTTACTTAAATAAATCCAAACATCTTTCACTAACTCATTCTGGCTGGCCGATTTTATTTTCAAACTTCGCCCCAGGGCTTCGGGTTCGATCCTACCCCACCCCCGGTTACTTTTTTATTTAACACCACACACACATACAAACACCCGGGCAACGCCGGGTACCCCCGCTAGTAATATATAAAAATCGATGGAACATTAACACTATAGTAATAATATATACGAAATCTGCAAAACTAAAAATATCATATTTAAGCGAACTTTACAACTGGGTTTCATTTTAGGAAAGAAAGCAAAGCAACGTGTAATATTTGCATTGTGTTGGCTTTAGGTATTAGATTTTGTAAAGGGTTCTTAATTCGTGCGTTACTTACTTGGTTTTTAATTTCAGTTACGTAACCTTTTTTCCTCCAATCAACTTCCGTTGGGAGGTCGCTGACGTCAGTCTCATCAAAGATCAATGTTGGTGTGTTTCTTGTCATGTTTCGGGACATCATGCCATTCATCATGGCAACAAATTCACTGCCATGCTGAAAGAAAATAATATACATCAAATATAAAGAGTGCCTGTCTCCAAATATTCATTTCTTCGTAAGCTAGGCGGTTCGTTTCGGGTTTTCTAATCCATCCATTATATAAATCTCACCTGTCTGTTTAAATGTATGTATGTATGTATGTATGTATGTCCTTTGGGAGGTCGTGTTTTTAATCCTTCAAGGAGACTAGCCGCCCTCCTCACCAAACAAGTCTGGTGGGGGAACCAGTTTAGTCGCCGGTGACCCGACCATGAGGCAGGTAGTACTGGGTTACATGGTACCAGTAGCACATGACATGACCTGACACACAAAGGGCGAATGAACTCTTTTCTGGGTCAACGGCCAATTAGCACCGTGTATATTTGTGTGTGTGTGTATGTGTGTGTGTATGTGTGTGTGTGTATTGGGGTGGAGAGGGCTCCCGTAAGCCGTGGTGAAGGCAACCTTTCTAGGAGAAGCAATCTCTGATTTAAAAAAACATAAAGCGGAAGACCATTACCCCCATTAAGCTGGTCTGCAGTTTAATTTGTTGCTGGCTATCTTGCTCTTGCTTGTTGCTGGATCTCAACATTTTGAACCGAGAGAGAGACTTAGCTGTCGTAAAAAGCTAAGACTCTGTAACATCATATTTGTATAGATACTCCCTCAGGCATTTGGGCTCATGGATTTTAAATGTATGAGGGAGTGGCACTCGTCTGACAAGACGTTGCAATCATCATCATGTATGTATGTATGTATGTCTTCCTAAAACTTTCGACAGGGACAATAGATTTTCACGAAATCGGTATCATTTTGAAACTCAACCCTTCGGACGACAAATATCGAAGAATTAGCCAAAAACATTAATTCCTTCACCCTCAACTGGACATTTCTATAGGGAGGGGTCGCTTTTTTCGACGATATTTTCGAAAGTCATCCCTTTTCGATTGTCTAGTCTTAATTTAAACCCACGTCACTTCCGGTTTGGCGATGGACGCAACAGCAAAGACGTTACTTTTTTTTTACGTTCTTTTCCTCCTTCGCGGTACGGGTTCGAGTCTGCCTACCTACTATCACCTTTTTTTTCTTTTTTGCTCAACACACACCTTCAAACATCCGGGCAATTAATAGCGATAATACACAGGATAACAATGAATGTTGAAAAACTTGTCTTAAACAACTGTAACCAATCTTGATTTGTGGATCTTGCTTATGTATTTAATAGCCATTTGAATAGCAGTGTTCCTATTCACTTGCCTCCCCACGAGGACAGAGTTGGACACCAGGGTTATGTTTTGACATGGAGAAAGGAACAAATGTAAAAAATTGTCTCAATCGTGAAGGATTTCTCCTTCACTAACTGAAAACAAAAAAATTGAAGTGTAGCATCAGATACTACATTTTCATCCTGGCCCGAACGCCAAGAATATGTATGTTTATCTTCTGAATAGCAGTGTTGTAAACATCATATCTTCCTTACGTTCAGTAAAATCATGAACTGCTCCTTCGTATATACGTCCTTGTTTTTACTTATTTTTTCACTTTTTTTTACTAGAACCTAAATACGGTTACTATCCTCCCTGACTTTTTATAACTGTAGGGAAAATTGTGGAAACCAAGAAAATTGTCTTGCCGTTAAAGTGTCCGCGCGTATGTGCGTCATGTGGAATTAACCTGTCGTCGGAGGAGGGAAGAAATAATCAAGTTAACGGCGCCCACAACTTTTATAATTAAGCGGTCTCGCAAAGTGACGCAAAATCTCGCTTCTCGTGTGTAAAATTTCGCTACTCGACTGCATAAAAGGAGGCTGCGGGGAGAACACACACAGACTTACGAGAATCCTTGGAAGCGGTTGTAGCGTGTTTTTATTATACAATAACAAACAGCTTTGTATCGTAGCTACGTCATTAAGACAACTATTTTAATTTTAATTTAATTATTTAAGCCTTGAACTGGCTTGTAATTTAGGGCTAGGGTCGTCATTCTTGCGATAGTGAATCGAGGTTTCCGTCACTTTGCCTTTTTCCAATACGAAAAGTCTAGATTTTTCTAGCGTGAAGTTCATTCTAGCCCGTGTCGGTGTCTTCCTCCCTTACTGATGTCACTCTGATGTTCAAGTCGTTCACATAAGTCCTAATTGCGGTTTTTACTAGCATATTCATGACCACACCACTACTTTGTTTTCTTTCGACCACCTTAGGAACAGTTTTAGTACTCCTGCATGCCCTTATAGTTGACTATACTGACGACCGTTGCCATTTTGCATCACTCTATTAATGTAGCTATTTCTCATAATGGAATTCGGTGGTCTCTTTGATGAGATGTCATTGTTAGAATTCAACAAGGAAATGTTGCGAAATTGCTTAAGTCATTTCTCTCTTTCTTTCTTCAGAATCCACACTTCTGCACTAATTCGCTGTTCAACTAAATGGTTCTTAGTAGTTTTCATAATGTGTAGAGAATTACCGAACGCCGTTTGTAGACGGCGTAAAGAACTCCGCTCGAACCAACTGTTGAAGCGAATTTTGTTGCTCTTGCAATTTCTTGAATATATTTCTTAATGAACAAATAAGACTACTGTTTTCTTTTGAGATATCAAACTGTAATTTCAACCTTAATCTAAGTATTTTATAGGGCATTCATAGAGTTCCTCAGATATGTGTTTTTTTTTGGGGGGGGGGATTATCTCCTTCCGAATCGTCTACGCGTATTCTCTAGCAAAGATTTTGAGAAACTAAAACGGTTAGATAGGAAGCTGACGTCCTACTTGTATTTCTAGCTATTCTCCTCCTATGCCATTCGACGCATCGAAAGATTTTTAGATTTCCTCTGAGTATTATATGGAGTTCTACGAAAAGTTACTGATCCTCTGATCTTGCCACTTTCTTAATTAATCTTTGCTTAACTTTTACTAATCTTATTTGTCTACCGAATGTCCGTATATGAAAATAAACTTCTACACGAACGATAAGGATGACAAAAGATAAGACTAACGAAAACACTTGCATGGCTACGAAAAGAACACCTAAACAGAGAAACTGAATCCTGACAACAGTCGCACAAGATAACGCGATTAGAACCGACTATATCAAAGCAACAATCGACAAGACACAAGTATACAGCAAATGTAGACTCTGGTGACAAAGAGGCGAAACGATAAACCTCATAATAAGTGAACGCAGCAAACTTGCCAACAAAGAATATAAGAATAGACACCATCAAGTAGATATCGAAGCAAGCAACACATCTTTCTGACAATATTGTAGTAATTATGTTGTCGACCTTTTACACTTCCTGCGTGTTATTAGTTATTTGTTTATTTGTTTTGTTTTGTTTTTTTTTGCTGGACTCTATACCTTGTGTTAGGGGAACTAGAGTTTGGAGAGATGGGCTACATAGGGCGAAACCTGGTGCCACGTTTTCCCCGTTTTATTTATACTGATATTTCTTATCTTCCCTGTCACAAATATTTTATCCGGCTTTGGTGAATCTTTTAAACATCTCTGATTATTGCAAAGCGTTGATTCGTTGTTGATTGAGCTTTTCTGTCTTATTCCCGGAAGTATGTTTTGTTTGAGGCCATATTTTTTGGAATCTTGTATTCGAGCATTAGTAAACACAATATATATCATCCGGCTGAGTTTGAACTTGTTTTAATGAAGTTATAGTTTGATGTCCATTTTAATACTAGTATTATATAAATATTAACTTGAACAAACAAGAAAAAATGTTTATAAATGCATGACTTACCATATCTGCATATTCGTTGATGTCCAACCAAAATGTCTTCAATCCTTTGTCTGCTTCGCGATTGTGGTAAATGACATGGTGGAAATTCCTCTCCCAGATTACACGTCTACAAAATGGAAGATTATTCTGAATAGAGAACGGATACAGCGGAATATCCAGAGGATTAATGAGGACATGGGTAGTTTGATTTGTAAAGACGAATTGGAAAATGTGTGTAACACAATGACACGGAACATGGACTGATTTAATTGAATGCTTTAAAATCTATAAACACACATTAAAGCGATAGACGTACAAAAATATTTCAAAGTGAACAAACAATTTTATCGCTCACTTCAATGAACATCGTGAATTTATTAAATGAAAAAAAAAAAACAATTCATTACGTGAATATGTTGCCAGAGAATGCCAACAATGGAACCAGTTTTTAAAATAACATTGATTTTATAATAATGATAAAAAAGTGGGTTTAATGCATAAGATTTTCCGACTTGTTGAATAGAAAGATGTATTCTGACTTACCTTTTAAGCTCAGTACCGGGCCTGTCGTATCCTTTATTGTATTTAAGTTTGAATTCTTCCCATCGGTCGTCCAACCTAGAATCGAGCATCTGGGACAGAACTGCCGCAGGCAATAAAACTAACAAAGCAAGGAAAACCTTCATCCTGAAACGAAAAAGAAAATCAAATCAAGCAGCAGAAATGAACGAAAGCATCCAAAGAGCGTAGATTTCCGCCAAAGCTGAACTCTAATAGTAGTAGTAGTAGTAGTAGTAATAGTAGTAGTGGCACTATATAATTGTCCCAATTGATGCTATTGTTATATAGTTGTGAAACACGAGAAATTATCAGCTATTTATCTGTCTGTCGATCTATCTATATATCTATGTGTATCTATTACGATCTAGCTATCTATCTAACTGGCGACATAAATAAGAGATGAGATGTGAAGCGATGTTTTGATAAAAGTTGTCAAAACATATTGAGCTGTAAAATGGATGAGTTGCGCCGGAAGCTCTAAAATACCTTCCCGGAAGGACGTGTTTGTTATCACGTGTTCAGGTTGGCTGAACATAGAGTCAAGTTGGAATTTGGACGTTGAGAAGAGCGGATGGGTTAACGGTTGTCTAGTCCGTTGGGAGAGAGCTGACGTGTTTCAAAATTGGAGACTAGAATTATCCACCACACAAAGATACTCACTTTCCATTCTGCTGCGATCGACACGTGGAAAGTGAATAAAAACTATATAAAACTTGGAGTTGAAATGCATTCATCAACAGGTTCCAGCTTCCATCCAAGAACAGATGAATTTCCGGTTGGAACAAAAGACCAACGACGCAGTTGAAAAGTTGATGATGCATGTCGAAATAAATGTATGTGTTTATGTTATTTCTGACACGCACGCATGCAACACATTTAGACGATCAAGGAACATAAATAGACTAAAACATGATAACTTAGGGTTCAGGTACTGAAGAAGTCACTATACAGAGACTAGTAACACGACACACAATGACACGTATATAAGAACACCTACCCACAACGTAACACTATCGTGGTGTATCAGACCGGCTATGCTGAGTTTAACTCCTCACGGATCCATCGTAGTCATATAGTGTTGGGAAAATTATGAACACGCAGTTTTTTACAAGGAGGTCTGATATAACAACTTGTGTTCGATTAATCACATGCAATAAAATGTTTACAATATGCATTGTATTTCATGATTAAATAACCAAAACTATATTTATTTGCCGTAAATAAGACACCAAACAAAAGAAAAATAACTACCAGTATCTACCTATCTAGCGATATCTATTGTCTCTCTCTCTCTCTCTCTCTCTCTCTCTCTCTCTATATATATATATATATATATATATATATATATATATATATATATATATATATATATATATATATATAGGGTGTCCCAATAAAATGTATACACTCTTTAAATTAGCTCAACTACGTCACGTTCCCAAGAGATGTTTAGGAATAAAGAATGGTACTTCCAGCAGGATGGAGCACTTCCCCACTTATCATCATGACATATCTTGATTGTCACTTGCGCAACAGATAGGACGAAGAGGAATTATCGAGTACTGTCCAAGCTCACCGGATTTCACTCCCTCCCCTGGATATTTCTCTTTAGGGAGGCCATGTTAAACACAGGGTTCACACCGCAAAACGAGCTACAATGAATGAGTTGAAAGCAACCATTGAAAGAAGATGTGTCAACATACCAATTGAACTTATTAGGAACGTTTTTCGATTCAATCAGTAAGCTAAGCTATGTTCATGGACCACAATGGCCAATAATTTGAGCACTTTCGATAATTAGCTGGTTTCTATATTTGTTCACAGTATTTTGATGTATGAAACTTTTCTTTCTTATAATAAATGTTGGTCATTTAAAGAGTGTATACATTTTATTGATACACCTTACACGCACACACACACACACACACACACACACACACACACATATATATGCGGCTAGACAGGCATGTCGTTTATGTCTGTATATATATATATATATATATATATATATGCAGACATAAACGGCAGCACTAATCTCTACTACTACTAATACTACTACTAATAATAATAATAATAAAAATAGTAATAATAATAATAATGATAATAATAATGATGATGATGCTGATGATGATGATGATGATGATGATGATGATGATGATGATGATGATGATAATAATAATAATAATAATAATCCTGGCACTCTACGGTTGGCTACGCGCTGAGTTTGAATCTTTACTAGGTGAGGTTTAGTTTGGGGGGAAAGTATGATCACAAAATTTCCTTAACATCTGGAGCAAAATAACAAATTGCATTCAATTAATTGGATTCGAAACCCGGATGTTAGTTTGCATTCAACCATGATCAATTGATTCAGGTGCTTAGATATTCTGCCATTAACACCGATGGAAATTATATTGCTTAAATGATGTACGACATTGCTCTTTTTACCGAATATTATTGCATTACATTTAGTGGAAACCGATATTTTTACTATCAGAGTAAATTTAAGAGCGAAGGTAACATTGCTAATTTCCCTTTTTGCACTATGATGATATGTCCAGAACTTGATTGATATCCGTTGATTCTTGCAGTTGATGCTTCTTTTTTTTTTTTTTTTTACACAACCAGTAAATCCCAAAAAGGCGAAACTCAAATATCATTCAATGGTTTTTGGCATGTATAGCATGTACGTTTTCACTTTTTAAGAAGAATCACTTAAGGATTTCGCATTTATTTTCATACAACCATAACTGCGACGAGGATATCCGTTATTTTTGTCAAAATTGGAAATATTTTTGAATTTTCACCAACCATGTGAATGTCTTGGAAAAGGGAAAGGCTAGGGGGGGTAATTCCTGACAAAAATCTGGTTTGGAATCTTGATAGGTGGGTGGTAAAGCACTGAAACACTTTTCCGGCAACTCTTGCAGCTGCGCTGGTTCCAACTGTATTGGTTTGTCTGTCCGTCGGACTTTTACTACAATAGCGAGAAGAAGACCCTAGTAATCAGGAACATCCTAGCTCTCCTACTCATCCATTAAGACCTGCATCTGGAGAAGCGATTCCAGCGTTGACTATATAGCCACAGTGCATCAGATTGAATATTTCTCGCCATTGTCTCACGAGACAGAAGGTTGCCATCATCATCATCATCATCATCATCATCATCATCATCATCACTTTGTAAATAAACATATTCTACTCTCATTTTTCTTTTTTCATTAGAGCTTTTTGGCGAGAATGAAACGCGGAATAATCTGTGTAGCTTAATTGCCATGTATATATATATATATATATATATATATAATACATATATATATATATATATATATATATATATATATATATATATATATTAGCAGGGAGATACGACATGGCACGCAATTAAATAAGAATCAATGAATATTCCACACCATACTTTTAATCGGTAAAATTGCCATTTTTAAATCAAATTGATCGATTGCCTACTCTAGTTGGGGACTCACTACGGAAACTTTATACTTTGTCCATAATATATTCTCGTCTACATTGCACTGTAAGGAACCTACTATTGATTTTATATATGTCAACGAAAATTATATTACAGCTTGAATTAAATTCAAAAGCCAACTATCATGGTTCACTTGTGCCTTAAACAGAAACATTCTTGCATGATCGTCCACAGATCTGGCAGGGGAACTTGCCATTATTTAGCTTGTAGAGAGACTATATTATGAAACTTTGAGTGCTTTATCAAATCGCTTGCAGATTTACACACCAATCCACAAATATTACATGGCAACACATCCTCATATTATAGGGCCCCGAAACATGCATGTCCGTAGATTACTGTTTTTAATAGTAAATAGTAAATAAATAATAAAATATTATTTGTTTATGTCCAAATAAAAAATGGGTGACTTCATAAGATAAATAAAAAACACCCGATCTCCAAGGTGGAGACGCTAACCTTAATATCGTTGAAATAATCAACAACAAAATCTACGATATATATATATCAAAAATTCTACATTCGCAAAGGAACATTGGCTTTCACTTTGGATACTTGATTGTATATAATTGGATTTTACCTTCAATCTTCAACCAATCTATAACCTAAAAAAAAAATTCTCTTCTATTCCAGGACTACCATTCTAATCGGATACCTAAATCCCATATCCTTCTTTTCTTTGTTTCTTTGTTTTGTTTCAATCCTTTTATTATTTCTCTGTGTCCCTTTAAAAGATTTTAATCCGTAATATATTTATGTGCTAAATAGAAAAAGTATAGCAAACCAGAATTAAGATTTTGCTAATGATAAGTCTACATCGAAAATCCATAGATTAAGAAAATTACTTTAAATGTTTTATTTTTTGCACAACCAATAATTGTTTGTCTTGGAAATTATATCTTTCTGAAAAAACTTTAAATATAATACCTTTACTATATATATATATATATATATATATATATATATATATATATATATATATATATATATATATATATATATAATGGACTTTCCCGTCGATTTCAACGTATGAGGTTCCGACGACTATTTAATGAACCTTGTGTTTGAATCTAGAGTGATATTAAAGACCCGCTAATGAAATGGAACGAAAACCACGGACTGGACAAGAGTGTGGGCGAACCTAACCCTAACCCGAACCCTAACCCTCTGAAGCTTTATTCCTTTCTCTTGTTTCTCGCAGCTTAACGATGTCGGATGCAGAAAAATTCTTGAATCAGTTGCACTCCTCCAAGCCTTACGGTCGAAGGCAATATTCTCAAAACCAGTGTGTGCAATCTTTGCAGCTGCAAGATTTTTTTTTCAGTTAATCCTTAAAACCTGAGCAATGATCGGCCAATATTCCGTTGACAACCTTCAAGCTGTACATGAGAATCTTTGAAATTCTATCATCTTGTATCCGTACAATACCACCTCATCGTAACTGTGCCCTCAAGAGGAAGCTCTACATTCCATCATTGTTACGCATTATTAGAAGATCAGCATTGGATCTTCTCTCTTTCAGGGTTAATCCACAGATTGCTCGGAAACATCCCTTGTGAAAACTACTGAATCTGCCTACGATACAGGGTCTAGGATTGTGATCTATACAGAAGAATAGTGAGGACGATAGCTTTGTACACTTGGATTTTTGGTCTCAAGACGAATTACGCTGTCATTGCAAAGACGAAGTTCCTTTATATACAGATATATATATATATATATATATATATATATATATATATATATATATATATATATATATATATATATATGAGAAACTTAATCTGTGTGTGTGAATTCGTTCCTTATAAACTCGGAAACAGCTGTGCCGATGTTTTTTAATTTCACACGAAAGTATTCGATGTGTTTAATAGTTTTCTTATGCAGTTTTGTATCATAATGCGACCGATAAATATCGAAAATCGATAAACAAAAAAATCTGATTAAAGAAGGAAGTCCGATTTTGACCAAAGTTAACACTGTTATACAACCTAACATCACAAGCGTATTTGAGAAGTTTTATCATCGCGCAAACAGGAAGGCTCAGCGTATAAAAAACACTGTAAATTCTTTTATACGACAGGGGCGTGTTCGAAATGAATGTTTCTTTTTAGAGCACAGTTGAACCATGATAATTGACTTTTGTACATTTAACCTTAAATAATCAAATTCTAATATATCTTCAATCTAACGATCACTACGTTGTTGTCTCAGTGACCACCGTAAATCTATTAACGCTTCTTCTCGAATGACCTTCGAGCCTTATCACGCTGTGGCTCCTTTGTAAAAAAAATGTATTATAAGATGAAAAAAGTCCATTAAAACGAAATGAAAAAAGTCCACTAAAAACAAGATGAAAAAAGTCTACTAAAAACAAGATGAAAAAGTCCAATAAAAACAAGATGAAAAAAGTCCACTATAAAAAAGATGAAAAAAGTCTACTAAAAACATGAAAAAAGTCCACAGAAAGAAGATGGAAAAAGTCCAGTAAAAACAAGATGAAAAATTTTAAAAAAAAACAAGATAAACAAAAGTTCACAAAAAACAAGATGAGAAAGTCTACTAAAAACAAGATAAACAAAAGTCTACTAAAAACAAGATGAAAAAAATCAACTAAAAACAAGATAAACAAAAGTCTACTAAAAACAAGACAAATACAAAAGTCGACTAAATACAAGATGAAAATAGTCTACTAAAAACAAGATAGAACAAAAGTCTACTAAAACAAGATGTAAAATGTCTACTAAAAAGATGAAAAAAATCTGCTAAAAACAAGATGAAAAAAGTCCACTAAAAACAAGATGAACAAAAAAATCCACTAAAAAACAAGATAAACAAAAGTCTACTAAAAACAAGATGAAAAAAAATCCACTAAAAAACAAGATAAACAAAAGTCTACTAAAAACAAGATGAAAAAAAAATCCACTAAAAAACAAGATAAACAAAAGTCTACTAAAAAACAAGATGAAAAAAGTCTACTAAAAACAAGATGAAAATAGTCTACTAAAAACAAGATGAAAATAGTCTACTAAAAACAAGATGAAAATAGTCTACTAAAAACAAGATGAAAATAGTCTACTAAAAACAAGGTGAAAATAGTCTACTAAAAACAAGGTGAAAATAGTCTACTAAAAACAAGATGAAAATAGTCTACTAAAAACAAGATGAAAATAGTCTACTAAAAACAAGATGAAAATAGTCTACTAAAAACAAGATGAAAATAGTCTACTAAAAACAAGGTGAAAATAGTCTACTAAAAACAAGATGAAAATAGTCTACTAAAAACAAGATGAAAAAAGTCTACTAAAAACAAGATGAAAATAGTCTACTAAAAACAAGATGAAAATAGTCTACTAAAAACAAGATGAAAATAGTCTACTAAAAACAAGATGAAAATAGTCTACTAAAAACAAGGTGAAAATAGTCTACTAAAAACAAGGTGAAAATAGTCTACTAAAAACAAGATGAAAATAGTCTACTAAAAACAAGATGAAAATAGTCTACTAAAAACAAGATGAAAATAGTCTACTAAAAACAAGGTGAAAATAGTCTACTAAAAACAAGATGAAAATAGTCTACTAAAAACAAGATGAAAAAAGTCTACTAAAAACAAGATGAAAATAGTCTACTAAAAACAAGATGAAAATAGTCTACTAAAAACAAGATGAAAATAGTCTACTAAAAACAAGATGAAAATAGTCTACTAAAAACAAGGTGAAAATAGTCTACTAAAAACAAGATGAAAATAGTCTACTAAAAACAAGATGAAAATAGTCTACTAAAAACAAGATGAAAATAGTCTACTAAAAACAAGATGAAAATAGTCTACTAAAAACAAGATGAAAATAGTCTACTAAAAACAAGATGAAAATAGTCTACTAAAAACAAGGTGAAAATAGTCTACTAAAAACAAGATGAAAAAAGTCTACTAAAAACAAGATGAAAATAGTCTACTAAAAACAAGATGAAAATAGTCTACTAAAAACAAGATGAAAATAGTCTACTAAAAACAAGGTGAAAATAGTCTACTAAAAACAAGGTGAAAATAGTCTACTAAAAACAAGATGAAAATAGTCTACTAAAAACAAGATGAAAATAGTCTACTAAAAACAAGATGAAAATAGTCTACTAAAAACAAGGTGAAAATAGTCTACTAAAAACAAGATGAAAATAGTCTACTAAAAACAAGATGAAAATAGTCTACTAAAAACAAGATGAAAATAGTCTACTAAAAACAAGATGAAAATAGTCTACTAAAAACAAGGTGAAAATAGTCTACTAAAAACAAGATGAAAATAGTCTACTAAAAACAAGATGAAAATAGTCTACTAAAAACAAGATGAAAATAGTCTACTAAAAACAAGATGAAAATAGTCTACTAAAAACAAGATGAAAATAGTCTACTAAAAACAAGATGAAAATAGTCTACTAAAAACAAGGTGAAAATAGTCTACTAAAAACAAGATGAAAAAAGTCTACTAA
>NC_136488.1:156619374-156641874 GCF_053919585.1 Euprymna scolopes
AATATACATAATAACGATATTAACTAAAAAAATTAAAAAAATAAAAATAAAGTTTGTGAGATTTTTTTTTTTTGGCTTAATACTCTGAATTATACACAATAACATATGAGTATAAAATACACGAGATATTATAAAATAAAACGCAGAGTATCGTAAGTGTATCCTTATTGATTACTGCCTTCCATAGTTGTCTCACCACGTTTTGGACAACCAATCCTTTGGGCGGCTTTGGGTAGGAGTGAAACCGCTATTTTCAGACAATCCTCACCTTAGAGCCGTACATTCAAAGATTCTATCTACTGCGCCACGAGCCTCGAAGAAGGTCAGAGGAGTAGTTGGCCGAAATGTGGTGAAACAACAACAGCAACTATGAAGATAAAGATAACAGTCTACAAATAAATAAATAAAATATACAAAATTACTCATCTCAAAGGATCCAAAATAATAATAATAATAATAATAATAATAATAATAATAATAATAATAATAATAATATATAAAAACCGTAATCAACAAGATTTGAAAACTATTTCAGTCCAGGCGAGGCGAACTGCGGGGAAAGCATTTCATCTTTCTTGATTGCTGTGCAAGTCGGTATATAGAGCGATGTCATTCTTCTTCTACTTCTTTTTTTTTTTTTTTTTTTCTTAAAGGTAAAATGTATCGCTTTACATTAGCTGGCGAGAGAGGAGAAAAAAAGAGAGAGAACGACGTCGTAAAAACGCTCGTCACGTATCGTCACACTGAAGAGCAATGATACACAAACAGCTGCGTGTCGTTGATCATATTTGCTCTCCCACCAATGGATCGAGCGCTCAAGCAAGGGGAAGCATAGCGCTTTGTAAACGAATTAAATACACGTGGCGTTTGATAGTGTGAACGCAAATAGAGTGAGTGAAAATGAGTGTGGCCGCTTCTTACCTTCAAGCTGTAGTCTCGACGAAAGGCTGGAAGAAGACTGGTGGGTTTCTTAACAGATGGATCCTTTTGTATTTATAGCAAAATTATGCAAAAGATTTTGCCAAAGATAATCGTTCTATCTTCGTCCGTTATCAGTCGACGACCACGTGACACAACCTGTAAACAACCTTGTGAGAATATTTCGATTGTGACCTCTCCCCCCCCCACACACAGATTTGTGTCATTTACTGACCTCGCGATAAACATTCTCAGCCCCTCTCCAAGACACTTATACAACAGAAATTTTTACACGGAAGTTTTCGCCAAGACGTTTTGTCCGACGGATATTTTGTTCATTGTTCAGCTATGCTTTTATGGGAGAACTATATATATATATATATATATATATATATATATATATATATATATATATATATATATATATATATAAGTTAGAAAAGCATTTCATCCAAGGCATGAAAATTGTTAAACAAAATGTTTTTACTATAGGCTTTAAAAATAAAGGTACAAGATTCAATTTGAAATTTATTTATCTTCAAAGTGTACTTTTATAAATTTTACAAAGCTAACCCTCTCCAAGCACTTAACAACAAATAAAAACCAAATAAATAAACCGAATCATAGCCCCCCACCCCCCCGCCTCCGAACCTAAGCGAACACCCAACAGGTCAAGACATACTTATCAAGAAATAATCTCACAAACGAGACCCCAAAAACTTTAACATTAAGACTCGAATTTTAAAGTAACCCCTCCTTCTACCACCACATATCCCTCTTCCCCTCCATGTATCCCTATGCCCTCAGCCACACCAGAAATGAACTTCCCAGACCCTCCCCCACAAGGTCCTTAAACTACAAAACTAAAACATTACCGACATACCAAGCACCCCTCCCACTTTTCCCCCTTGTACCCTTCCTCCTTTTTCTGCTCTTCTCGCACCCCTCCTCTGACATCATTCACTCTTTCATCCCATCATAACGAACATATATATATATATATATAATAAAAAGTTTGTACACGTGTCCAGGTAGCCCACATATAAACTTTCAAGTATTTAGTCCCAAAATTGGCTGATTGGCTAGCTAAAAACTCAATAGAATGTGCGTATATAAAAACGCGAGACTACCACAACTCCTCGCATAAGCCTGACTAATCCTAGAATGGATGAAACGCGGAATATTCTGTGTAGCTTAATTGCCATATATATTTTATAACTTACTATATATATATATATATATATATATATATATATATATATATATATATATATAGTCTTGGAAGTTTTTAACCTTTAAAACTATACAAAAAAATTATTTTTATCATTCGTTAGAAAATTATTTAGTCAGTCATTTAATAACCTGCAATCACTGCATCAACTTTCTCTCTCGAATTCACTATAGTATCAATGTAATTTAAGGGACCATCTACCATGAAACTCCTTTTTCGGTGATTTAAAAACAAAGCAGTATATTAAATCATGGCTCGCAGCAGTGTTGATCAAACACCACCTGCCTTAATCTTAAGAAGAAGACATGTTACAAATATTAGATGTATTTTTCTATTCTTAATTAATTTAGCTAACCTATTCATGTTATAAAAATGAATTTCTTACCTGTGAGATTCATCTGTTTCCACATTTAGAATGGATATATTTTTTAATTTACCAGTCGTGTAGTTATAAGATTAGGATAAATCCATTTGACCACTTTCACCCCCACTATGATTAGTACTTTGTATATTTACATTCTTATTTATTGAAAATTAAATATATATAAAGGTTTGTTGGTATCAAACGAATTTATAATGCAAAGAGGGGCAACTCTTTACTTCTCTGGGCAAAAGCCTTTGTCTGTAGCCCTAACTTTGATTTCTTGTGATTTCTCGCGAGATGAACGATCGGAAGTGGACAGGGGAGGGAAAAACAGTGACTTTGAAAATGGCGAGTTACGTGTGTGTGCGTGTCTCTTAATAAACGTATATCTTTATGCAATAGTGAAATGTTTCCTTATTTATTCGTAAGTGTCCTGGTCTTTCCTTATGAGCTGCATGAGCCCAACGTGAAGGCTAGACTCCCTGCGGGAAGATAATTTGTTATATTGATCTAACGCATCCCACGATATAACAAGGTTAAAAATATTTATAAATATATACATTTTTTTAAAAATACATTTTATACATCACTAATATGGTTTTGGGTTTCCTTTATTAATATATTCTGGTTCATTTTATACGATTCAAAAGCATCAGGATAACAAACAAATGCTTTATTTAACTGTTTAAATATTTTAGTTTTATCCCCACCTTGTTTTATCATTCTTATTACTAAGCTAGAAACTGGTGGTATAAAATCTATTAATTTTAAAGTAACACGAGCTATTCTCAAAAGCTCTGACATAATAAATCCATAAAACATAAAAACAGGGCAGGTACTATCTTTATGCGGTATACGCACTATTTGAAAGGTGACAGAGTTTATATATAACTATATATATATATATATATATATATATATATATATATATATATATATATATATACTTTTAATGAGAATTTGTTCAAATTTATCGATCAAAATTTCAATCAATAGCTATACATATATTTGACTTGAAGTGAAGCGCGTTCTGTTTTTCGGCGGACAGACGTATTTTCGCCATTGCATAAGATTGATGGCTTTGAACAATTTCCGTTTAATCAACTCGCAGCTGCCATTTAAAAAGGATTACACGAATTGAATACAATATTAAATACGAGAGTCCATCAACTAAAACACACGTAGCCTTATAAAATATCTAGAAGGACACCCGTCCCAGGACGGGTAAAATTACCCCCCCCCCGCTTCCTCTCTCCTGCACAGGAGAGTTTTGAACCACTTTTCCGTGCTTTTACGAAGATTCAAATCAAAATATAATGACTGCTCCTTAACGTTATATCTCTCCAAATTTAATTAAAATCCATTACAAAGTGGAACGATAAATTTGTTGCCAACACTACAGGTTTATTTTAAAACTTTTATTGAAAAAAAAATCAATTCAGGTAACTTGATTATGTAATCAATGTAGCCTCCTTCAGCCTGACTCAGTTCCGGAACTGTGAGTATGCCTTTTCCAAAAGTGCCGGCGGGAGCTTGGCAAATACCCGGCGGATGGCGGCGATCAGACTGGCTTTGATGTTGTGGGAGGTCATGTTGGCGTCGTTATCGACGTATGGCGAAAGGAAGTATTCCATCGGGTTCGGGTTGAAGACAGAGATGGGTAGTGAGGGAAGAGTACAAATTCGTAGCACTCCTTCTGAAGCCAAGCTTGGGTCTCTTTGGACTTGTGGACCGGTGCTGGGTCCTGCTGCCACACCAGAGTCTGCAAGCGGCCACCTTATTACACCAGGAGATAAGGCCACTCTTCAGCACATCCAGATACATGTTGCCTTTCAAGCCAACTTCGAAGATGCCAGGTGGCATGATGTGCCCCTCACTTGAAACCACACCAAAGACACTAACTGTGGCCGGAAACTGCGTTGAATTATGCCCTTAAGCGTTAAACCGTCAGGATTTGCATTTTGAGGGTGCTGGCAATGGTCCTGTTGCCATTACTTGGATCGGTAGAGAGTGTAAGTTGTACAGAGGCGCATCTCCGATTTTGATTTGAGTAGTATTTTTTCTCTTATGAATATTTCAGCAGGGATAATTCCTGTTTCTTGCTGTTGCGATCTGTTTTCCCCCATCTGGCGTGCTAATGTTCGAACATTCTGTTTGAGTGTTAAAAAAAATTTGCCATAGTCGCGAATATTTTTAACTTCCATATGTCGTCTTCAGGCGAGTAATGAATTTAAAAAATTGCGATTTACTATTGTATCGTTTCAAATGTATTCCTTAAATGGTAAAGGTTAAAAAAACATTTTGCCTAAGAATATATATTGCATAATTCATAATCAATTAAGTTGTATACTTGATGATTTTACAAACCACATACATATTATTGGCGTTCACACGCATGAATTCTTTTAAAAATTTACTTTTACTATTATATAAAATGAGCTTTGTGTGTGTTTGGCGTGCCTGTTAGTAATTTCCCTATGCACTCGAAAACGGATGGGCCGATTTTTATTGAAATTTCACAAAAGGTACATTACGTGTCTGGTAGTGATTTTAAATGGGTTTCGTTTACAGAATGTTTTCGATAAGTATCGATGACCTATAATCCAAATAATCCGATGAAAGAAGGAACAGGCGATTTTGACAAAAGTTAACACTTTATACAACCTAACATCACACGTGCATTTGACAACTTTTATTACCACACAAGCCGAAAGGTCACGCATATAAAATGAACAGCAGGTTCTTTGATATAACAGAGATGCGTTCGAAATTAATGTTTCTGTTTAAAGCAGAATTGTACCATGATACTAACTTTTTCATTTTAAAGTTAAATTCAAGCCATTATCACCGCACAAGCAGTAAGACAAGGCATATAAAATCAACCGTAGATTCTTTGATATGACAGGTGCGTGTTCGAAATGAATGTTTCTGCTTAAAGCACATTTGAAGTATGATACTTGATTTTTGCATTTTAAACTTTAATTCAAGACAATAATTTTATAAAATCAAGAGTAGGTTCTCTACAGTGCAATGTAGACTATAATGTATTGTGGACTAAATCAGTGCGGGGGGGGAGGCATGTGAAGTTTCCTGCCGTTGCACCGCGGTCTATCTCCAACAATGGGCGATTCCTATGAGGATAAAATATTTGAAGTGTGAAACGCTCGTTGATCACCATTCAGCCCCGGGCAACGTCGGAGTCTCATTGCTAGTTATTTAATATAATTCCAAATTTCATATACTTAAACTGTATTTTCTATTATTATTTTATTTTTATCTAATTTATTTTAAAAGACTTTATGAAGGGTTTAAGTTTGGGTAGGCGAAGTCTCTAAATGATAAAGTTTACAAAAAAATAATCAGCACACGTTACTTACCGTGGTTTCCAGAGTATATATTCTAAAATTCATAATAATTGTTTAGAAGTTTATCCTGTACAATGAAATATGCGAGGGTTGTTGTAAAAAGTAATGCATCCTATTTTTTAACTAAAAGGAGTTGGATAGCTACGAAGACAGGAATGGTATCATGAAAACGACCGACCTTTTGTAATCGAGAATTAATTTTCCCACATAGTCACCAGCATTCTCAAAGCACATTTGCCAACGATGAGGTGGTGGCTGTGCATGTGCGTCCGGAGCGCGGTTTTCCCCTCACAACTCTGTCGACATACTGAAATCGACGAACCCATCTCCTAATGTGCTGACATCAATCGCATAAGCTTCGTAGACATTCAACAGGCGCTGGTAAATGTTGATCGGTGCATTTTTTTCTGCATGGAGAAATCCAATGACACATTTTCGTTTTTGACCCATGTCCATTACTGAGGGTGTTTCCTTAGAGTTTAACATCGTCAGTATCTTGAACAGAGAGCTGAAATTTTCAGGCCATGAATGTTGTCATCATAATAATGCAATTTGCTATCCTCTCCCAAACCGTGGGCAGAATAAAAAATAGGAGGTATTACTTTGGAACGTCCCTCGTAGAAACATATTCACACACATGTATCCGAACCCCTGAATGTTTAAAATTTCAAAATAAATAATAATATGCTCATTTTACCCACTGTGTTGCCTAAATTAAAGATTCTAGAAAAATTCGTAATGATCCGCTTATTGATTTAGGAGTTTATCCTGCACGCACACACATGTACGCATACACACACAGACTGATACACACATATTCACACACACACACACACACACACACACACACACACACACACACACACACACACACACACACTAATGTTTTATCCTTTCAGAAATCTTCAGTGCAGGGTGTCACGATTAACACCAGTCGACAGATTCGAACCCGGCAACACACACACACACACACACACACACACACACACACATATATATATATATATATATATATATATATATATATATATATATATATATATATATATATATATGAAAAAAGGAAAATGGCGTTATGAAAGAAAACTATAATGCAAAGACGTTTTTCTGAAATAGAACTGCGTCACACTGTGCACGTGAAACATTTTCAAATATTTTGTACTGGTATTTTTTGTTTCTTAATCTCATTCATCCAGAGGAAGTCTCGAAATAAAGACGAAACGTTGATGAACACATAATACGGTTTGTTCCTTTTTATTTCTCTATTTTGTCGGAATACTATTTCCATTATTTTCATCATATATATATATATATATATATATATATATATATATATATATATATATATATATATATATATATATATATATATATATATTACTAAGTATATTCTTAATCCATTACGTTAGTGTCATTATCATTTCCGTTTTATATGCCGGGCTTATAATAAGTAAAAAGACGCATCTCTAGCCTTATTAAAGATAGATAGATAAATATAAGGAGAAGCTTGTTATATATAGTATGATATATAAGATTATATATGGTCTTTAACATAGTATTGAGATTCAGAGGTATATGTTTTATGGTTAAATAGGGAGTGTATTGTCGCTGTGTGATAATTTATTTTAACGGTTTGTGGGGTGTCTATTTTCTATGGTGTGGGTAATTTTGATTGGTGCCACCTAAACGGCAAATGGTGGCTATAAAATCGCTTATAATTTGGGGGGGGGTATGCAAGGTTGTAAAACTGACAAAATTGACTGGAAAATACTAAGAAAATCCAAGTCATACAGCTCAGGATTTAAATACTGCCTTCTATATAACGCAGAGGCGACCGAGATTATAACGGCGCCTAAAAAATTAAACATTCTCAATTCAAAACAAGAGATAATTTGCAGTTGCAGGCACAAGAGAAAGTTCAGATACGTAAATGCAATTAACCCCACTGAAAATGCACCACCGGACAGGAACTAGTTTATTGCGCTTCCTCGTCATCCATAAAATTCAACAATATCCATCACTAACCGTTTCCGCTAGTATAGGGCTATTGGACAACACCCCAAACCAATTTTTTAACCATCCATAAGCACTCGCGATCTGAAAAATCGCCATAAAAACTTCAACTCTTTAATATAAAATATTAGCACACCCTCTGAACACACAACCATTACATAACTTTAAATAAATTACCAACCTAGAATAGCCTGCATTTTGCCAATGCCCCTAATTAACAATATATTTGCTTTAATCATAAGCCCGCAAACAACTTTGCCTAACAAACCCTATCCCCGTAAATATGTACACTTAATACCACCTGTTAAATTGCAACCAAACCACCAATTAGCGCACGATGCAACGAGAATATAACCTAAACAATATAAAATCCAGGCCCAATGAAAATATAGCTTAGAAACCACCTCACAGGGCTAAAGACTTAAAACGTAAATTTAGAACCATCTAACCACCACCCCTAAACCCCACTGACGAGCCCATCCCCCTCCAAGAAATTATTTAAAAATCAGCGCATTTGGTCTCCACTATTAGAGTTACACTAAACCCTCCACACAGTAGTATTTACATTGAAACTTTTAAATGTACCGAAAATATAACCTAAGAAAAGCTCCCCGATTCAACCCAACACACCCCGTCACCCATACAGACATATCTCCATCCCTATTCTACCCCTCCGACTTCCAGCCAAGCGCGTTCCCAACCGCTTACAAGCAAACACGTGTATTTTCCAATTTCCTTCTAGATGCTACTTCCTACTGATAATATAACTTAGATTTGAAAACAGTTGAACCAGTCCAGTTATGGATAATTTCCATCACAAGAGTCTCCGTTGGAAAAATACAGTTTTTTGCCATCCAACTTAGGAGGAATAAGAATTCACCAGACCTAAACATCTACGAAAGACCACTCCAAAGAAATATTTAGAGAAATATGGAAGTTTAAAGGACGACAATAAACTATGCTTCTTGTATCACTTGGAAATTAGAACTACTACAT
The DNA here is from genome assembly GCF_053919585.1 of Euprymna scolopes. Taxonomy (NCBI): domain Eukaryota; kingdom Metazoa; phylum Mollusca; class Cephalopoda; order Sepiida; family Sepiolidae; genus Euprymna; species Euprymna scolopes. The sequence continues at coordinate 156,628,262 of NC_136488.1, forward strand.
TAAGTAGTTACGCCGATTCGATGGACCTATCACTCGTGTTCATAAATGAGAAAGTATATTTTCTAGGCCTGGCCTGTTAATAAAAAAATAAATTTGATGGCCTTTATAATCGAACTTCAAGAAATTTAAAGATTTAAGGTGGACTCTTGAAACTACCGTTCCCAGTGAAGCAATCCTTTAATTTAATTTAAATCCAACGGCCTTTTGTTCACCGAACTACGCTTTCCCAGCTTATTCTACATCTTTTTTTTTTTCATATGGATATATGTATATATATATGCGTATATGTGTGTATATATATTGGTAGTAATGGTGACGATGGTGGAGGTAGTGGTAGAAGTATTCTTACTACTATCTTTATTATTATCATTATTATTACTGCATTGTTTTTAACGCTATTACTATTGTTATTATTATTGTTTTATCATTATTATAATTATCATTATAATTGCTGTTATTATTATTATCCCCGTTATTATCGCCGTCATTGCTACCATAACCGCTACTATTATCTCCATTTTCACGGTTATTAACATTAACTTTGAATTTAATTTCATCACAGCTATCGGTAATATTATCTTTAATGTTTAATTTTAATGTTTATCTTTAATTTTGTCTTTATTTTTATTTTTATCTTCAATTTTACTTCTATTTTATTTTCATCTTTATTATTACTACTATTATTATAATTTTCATTACTATTATTTTTCGTACTGTTATAATTACCCTACTATTATGTGATATACTTTTACCACTCTCATAAGTAGTAATGGTTTCCTTACTCCTCCACTTTGAAATCAATATGTATACTTAACCTTTTGCATCAAGTTAAACGCACTTATAGTCATTGCCACCCTAATCTCCGACCGCCCCATTATGATCATACACCCTATATCATAACACTAGAAACTTATAAATATATTGCCGCATATTACCTTTCAGTTTTACAACCTTGCATGACCCCCACCACCTCAATTATAAGCGATTTTCTAGCCACCATTTGCCGTTTAGGTGGCACCAATGAAAATTACCCAAGGCGACATCTCACCAGTAGGAGGACGATGTCACCCAACAAGTTAACCTTACGAGTAATCAATAGAATGTTCAGAAAGTGTGAGAGAATATATATAATGATTTTCCTACTGGTGAGACGTCGGCTTTGGTTAAAGCTGGTTTGATACCTCGTCCCTTGTTCGATATGAGGTAGGTTCTTTCCACTACAGGATCTGTGCTGTGGGTCGCTTGATCTGTGTAAGTTAATAGACATACTTGTGTGTGTGGCGTGTTTGCTCAGATGGTAGAGTGCTCGCCTAGCATGCAAGAGGTTCGGGTTTCAAATCCTGAGCGCGGATATGTCTAACTGATTAGCCCAAATGAGGGCGAAACTCTAGTCTTGGACTTCAGGTTTGTTGGCTTTCTTGCCTCTTGTCGGCTGCGACGTTGGTTCGGCTATCGAAAATAATTATATATATATATATATATATATATATATATATATATATATATATATATATAAAGAGAGAGAGATGAACCGTAATTAGTTAGATAGCATTTTGAATAGAATTTTTATTAATATTATTGAGTTATCATTCAAACGCAGTAGTGTTTGAATATATGGTTAAGTGTCAGTTTTACTCCTTTAGAACTGCTCTAAAGCTTCACTGCTCACTCATTTTGCGACTAAATTTCAAACAATTTTACAGTTCATAGGTCACCTTCTCAGCTATATTTTGAAATAATAATTAAAAAATTTTGTTCATTAAAACAAAAGTTATGGTAAAATTACTGATCTTCTAAAGTTTTCAGAATAAGTAAGGAACGTAAGAAACGGTCTTCCGATAGACTGTTGGTTATCTTAACTTTTTCAATGTTGACGTTTTAGAGACGATTTCTTCTGATTGGCTGTTAGTTACCACAGCAACTTTTTCGTCGTCGACATCTTCATAAATCATTGCGGAAATATCGCTTGCATGTCACCTTATTTAGGTTATATAGAGAAAGTTAACAAAAGTGATGTTCTTTGCCGTGGTAGGGCTGATAATTTTTCACTTACGACGTCACCCATTTATTCTATTTCTCATTGTTGTCCCTTCTTTCTATTTATTTACTAATTACGTCTTATATTTAATTTTTTATTTGACAATTAAAAAAATTTGGTAATAATTTTTTTATAAATTGTTGGCGATGCGTATGATATTGAACACAAAAATAGAATATTATTTCCAAGCAAAGCCTGGTTAAATCATGGATTACGTAGAAAAAATGCGAGCATGAAAAGTTAACTGGTTAAGATTAAACTTAGAAAAGTAAAAGTTGTTAAGAATCATGAGGTTGTTTGCACGGCAACCGAAAAGGCTAACATGCTTGCCAGTCGATTTGCCTCAAACTCTACTTTGGACCCAGCAAACCATCCCCTCCCTGACTTTCCTTTGCGGACTAACGCCACACTGAATGATTTGAAAATTACCCATTCTTAGATGCATGATATCATAAAAACCTTGACACGTCAAAAGCATGTGGCCCCGATCTCATCCCGGTTGTGCTATTAAAAAAATGCTCCGCTGAAGTTGTTCCAGTCCTCTCCAAACTTTACAACAAATGCTTTAATGAATCTTGCTTTCCTGTCTGCTTGAAAACTGTTTCTTTGGTACCAGTTTTCAAGACTTTTGGCGAAAGAACTGACCCATTAAATCATACCCCATTAGCCTCCTCCCTCTTTTCGCCAAAATATTTGAATCTATAATAAAGCAAGCCCTAGTCCATCACCTTACAAATGCTAAACTTCTGAGCGGCCAACAATATGGATTTGGGGAAGCCCGTTCTACAGCAGATATCCTAACTGTAATCTCTGGATGTATATATCATACACTTGACAAAGCAGGAGAGGGTAGAGCCGTAGCCCTAGATATATCTAATGCTTTTAACAGAGTATGGCACGATGGTCTTCTCAGGAAAATTAGATCATACGGTATCATTGGACGAATACTTAACATAATTAAATCCTTCTTAAATAAGAGAAGAATCCAGGTTGTTCTCGACGGTCGTACATCTAAACAATATTATATAAATGCGGGTGTACTATTCTTGATTCCTAATATTCATAAATGATCTCCTTGATAAAATTGTTTTTGAGATGGGTATATTTGATGGTGACACCACGTTCTATAACAGGCACGAGTGGAAAACAAATGTCTCTCGTTATTGAATAGGGTTCAAAAGAGAGTGACCAACCTGATAGGTCCTGAACTGTCATCTAAGCTTCAACTTCTGTCCAATCGATGAAATGTTGCATCCCTTTTCCTGTTCTACAAGTATTTTAATGGAATGTGCTCCGACGAACTACAAGCCCTTGTACCCCCTCGATGTAAATACCCCTGACAAACCCGACAAGCAGCTATATCCCACTACTACACAGTAGAGATCCCTAGATGTAAGAAGGCCTTCTACTCTAATAGTTTCTTCACCACCACTGCTAGTTTTTGGAATTCCCTTCCAGGTTCCTGTTTTTACAACTGTATTGACATGCAGAAGTTCAAGTGTAATGTGAACAGACTTGTTGCTCAACTCCCTTCAGAGTATTCCTACAATTTATGTCCCCGACAGACGACCCCCCTCCCCATCAAAGTGGCATTGTTCCCTATTTGGGATGAAGATGGAATTTAAAAAAACTGGAAAAAAAGGAGAAGATATTCGAGTAAAAAATATAATAAATTTATAACTTTTTTAAGTTATAAATTTATTATACTTTTTGCTAGAATATCTTGTCTTTTTCTTTTCCAGTTTTAATAACTAGTCCTTTTACTTTTCTAAGTTTAATCTTAACCATATTACTTTTTATGCTTTCATTTTTTCTATGTAATTATATATAGTTGTACGTATAGGTGATCTCTAAATAAATGTTTTTACTGTCCATCTACTTTTGGCTTACCCTGTATTTACCGAATTGTATGTGTTAGAAAGATTAAAACATTTATTTTCTTCTTTTTTTTTTCAACGCAAAAATATTTGAAATTTATATATTGATAATGTTGAGAGTAAAATATTTGATGAATTAAAACCTTTAAGTAATTTTTATGAAGAGAATAAAGAATTTTAATTAAAATGAAAATTATTTACCATCAAGCATACCGTCATCTATATCAATAAAACAGTAGATTTATGTATGTGTGTCTATGTGAAAATATTTAACCGATAAACACTTGAACTACTGGCCACATAACAAGGTTGGTTGGTTGTTTTTGTTTTACGGCATATCAACCCGTTTCGGGTTATTTAATGCCGAATCCAAAGATTTTGAAAAATTTTTTTTTTAATAGAATATATTTGTTGTTTTCACGTCAGTTTATATTTAACCCATAGTTGGGACCCTAACAGGTACTACCACTCCGAGTCAGAGTTGACCTGGGAGCAATGGTAATTAAAGGGTGGCTCCACACTCCTTAAAGCCCACAAGCTGGGGCCTCACCACTGGATATAGTTTAAGGTCATATCCAGGACCCCCATTGAGGGACTTTTACCCTCTGCAGAGGGGTAGTCGGCGTATCCTAATGCCCCCACCGACAGGGCCCACATAAAAAGGAAATTCACAGGAAATAGTTATCTAATATATAAAAAGCCATATGTCAGTCTGTCCCACTATTTTCAAACTCTATCACCATCGAACCTAAAAGTCGTGGGACGGCGTTAGGGATCTCAAATGATTGGATTTTTACGAATCGTTCTTTTATGGGTCTTTAGTCGGTTAAAAGTGTTTTTAAGAGATCGGAACGCAGCAAAATTGAAAAAATCGTTATACAATTTGTACATTCATCTTAGTTATTTTTAATTTTTAATCAGTTCATATGCGTGTCATGTTGGTATAGTGGTAATGTCACCAGCTTTGAGTGTTACAGTTTTGCCTTCGATTTTAGCTGATGGCACCAAAATACTTTCTTTCTTTTTTACTTTTAAAATCACGACTCTATAATAATATATACGAAATCTGGACAAATTAAAATATCATATTTAAGCGTATTTTACGCCCGGGCAAAACCTCACCTCCACACTAGTTTAATTTAGAAAACTCACTATATCTGTCTGTCTGTCTGTTTCCGTATTGTCTGTCTATCTCTCCTGAAACTAAAAGTCGCAGAGAGGCGCTATGCGCTTCAACTGATTGGATTTTTATGGACCGTTAAAATAGATTTTAAGAGGTCAAAAATGAATCAAAATTGAAAAAATCGTCATACCTTTTGTATATTCATCCTAGTTTATTTTTTAATTAGTACATGTGCATGTCACTTTGATGCAGTGGTAACGTCACCAGCTTTGAGTGCTACAGTTTTGCTTTCGATTTCGATTCTAGCTGATAGCACCTAAATACTTTTTTTTAACTTTTGAAATCAGGACTCTATGAACGAAATCTGAACAAATAATATATAAGCATAATTTACGACCGGGAAAAGCCTAACTAAGGATAGTTTATAACGGGTATAATCTTTGGATGGATGGATAGTGCGTACACATGTCGGTAAGTTGAAATGCAAAATGCTTATTTTAATTTGCGTTTGCACATGTGTAAATGAATCCTTGCTAAAAGTGGTATAATTTTAGAACTTACTTATCTATCTGTCCGATTTAGTTGAAACGCTAAATGCTTTGGTTTCGATTATCGCTGATGGTATCCAAATCATTTATTTTTTTTAACTTTTGAATTAAGTACTATATATATATATATATATATATATATATATATATATATATATATATATATATATATATATATATATAAAAGTGAACGTGTCTGTGTGTGTATGTGTGTCTGTGTATTGGTCTGTGTACATATCCCCACGCAATAACTCTGTCAATTTTTAGTATAAAGATTCGAAATTTGATACACAGGGTACTGAGATTTGGGAAAATCAATGTGCTCGGTTTTCGGCCAGAAATTTGGCTGTTAGGGGTCAAGGTTCAACGATTTGACCTTTGAGAACTCTACCAAACTCCTCCGACAATTTTGGGTCCAAACACTTGAAATTTTAGATATAGGTTCCTTAGACATGGATCTAACTTAATAACTTGATTTGAGCCCAAAACAATGAATGTTAAGGGGTCATAATAGGGGTCAAAGTTTAAAAATTGACCGTTATTTTTTTGTTTTTATTGCTCAGATACACCTCCAAACACCCGGGCAACGCCGGGCAACGCCGGGCAACGCCGGGCACACATGCTAGTATATCTATAAAAGTGAACGTATCTTTGCGTGTGTGTGTACATTTCCCTACGCAATAACTCTCAATTTTAAGTCTACAGACTCGAAATTTGATATACTTGGTACTGAGATTTGGGAAAATCTTTGTAATCCGTGTTCAGCCAGAAATTTGGCTGTTAAGAAATCAAAGTTTAACGATTTGACCTTTGAGCACTCTATCAAACTCCTCCGACAATTTTGGGTATAAACACTTGAAATTTTAGATAAAGGTTCCTTTATAGCAAGCACCACTGTCCCCAATGGTTTACTTCGACTTGCGCAACTGCCATTGCCCAAAGGCAGCATACGTACCGCAGATTTAACAGACATAAGTCCAGTTCAAAAAGACAGAAGTACATAGAAGCTAGAAGTAACGTTAAGAAAGAAATAGCGACAGCTAAGTGAGAATTTACGGAAACCACTAAAAAACGCATCGAAGCACAAAAACTAGGAACTCGTGACTTCTGGAAAATCTACAACAGTGTAGTAAATAATGGGCAATCAACAATTCCCCCACTAACCAACAATCATGAGGTTGTTTGCTCAGCAACCGAAAAGGTTAACATGCTTGCCAGTCGGTTTGCCTCAAACTTCACACTGGACCCTTCCAACCACCCCCTACCTGAATTCCTATGCGGACAGACGCCACGTTAGACGATCTGAAAATCACCCCTGCTCAGGTGCATGCTATCATAAAAACTTGACACTTCAAAAGCATGTGAACCCGATCTCATCCCAGCTGTGCAATTAAAAAAGTGCTTAGCCGAAGTAGCTCCAGTTCTCTCCAAACTCTACTACAAATGCCTTAACGAATCTTGCTTTCCAGGCTGTTGGAAACCCGCTTCTGTGGTACCAGTATTCAAGAATTCTGGCGAAAGAACTGACCCATTAAATTATCGCCCCATTAGCCTCCTCCCACTTTTTGCCAAAATATTTGAAACCTTAATTAACCGTGCTCTAGTTCATCACCTTACAGATGCTAAACTTCTGACTGACCAACAATATGAATTTAGACAAGCCTGTTCCACAGCAGACATCCTGTAATCTCTGAATGTATAAGGACAGAGCGGTAGCTCTAGATATATCTAAGGCTTTTGACAGGGTATGGAATGAGGGTCTCCTCAGGAATATTAGATCATACGGTATCACTGGTAGACTACTTAACATAATTAAATCCTTCTTAGATAAGAGAAAAATCCAGGTTGTCCTCGACGGTCGTACATCTAACCAATATGATATAAATGCGGGAGTGCTCCAGGGGTCTATCTTTGGACCTCTACTGCTCCTGATATTCATAAATGACCTCCCCGACAAAATTGCCTCTGAGATGGGTATATATGCTGATGACACCACACTTTATAACAGGAACGACAGGAAAACAAATGAACACATATCTAAAGAAATAGCAGAAACACTAGAGGATGACCTCCAATCTGTAGTGGAATGGGGACAAAAATGGATGGTCGCGTTCAATGCCGCCAAGACTAAACTAGTTTCATTCAATAATTACAAGAAACCTTCTCTACCATCTATAGCAATGGCCAACGACTCTTTATCTGAGAGTACATATTTCAAACTGCTTGGCCTAACGTTCAAAGGAAACATGAGTTGGAAAAATTACATTGAAGGCATTGCCAAGACCGCTGCAAGGAAGGTGGGCTCTCTCTACCGTGCTAAAAAACTACTAACACCCGAAAGTATCCTGTACCTCTATAAGGCCATCATTCGCCCATGTATGGAGTATTGTTGTCACATTTGGGCTGGTGCATCTGCTACTAGTCTCTCGCTCCTTGACAAGGTTCAAAAGAGAGTCGCTAATCTGATAGGCCCTGAACTGGCATCTAAGCTTCAGCCTCTGTCCCATCGACGAAACGTTGCATCCCTCTGCTTGTTCTACAAGTATTTTAATGGTGAATGCTCTAACGAACTGCAAGCACTTGTGTCCCCACGACGTGAACACCCTCGACAGACCAGACAGGCTGCTAAATCCCACCCACACACTGTAGAGATCCCTAGATGTAAAATATCTTTCTATTCCAGTAGTTTCTTCCCCAGAACCGCTAGACGCTACGGGGAATTTAAAACTAAGCAAAGAAAACAAAAAGGCAAATGTATATATAAATTGTTAAAATACACATAATTACAAATTACAAAATGAAATAAATTTAAAAGAGAAGAAATAACAAAGTTAGTATTTTTTAGGACTAGGATGATTTAGGATAACACTTAACTTGCTCCGCGCACGACAGCACTTCCAGAAACAACGGCTGCAGACACTTGTACCCCCACGACGTAGACACCCTCGACAAATCCGACAGGCAGCTAAATCCCACCCCCACACAGTAGAGATCCCTAGATGTAGAAGATCTTTCTACTCCAGTAGTTTCTTCCCCAGAACCGCTAGACTCTGGAATTCCATTCTAGGTCCCTGCTTCCCCGACTGTACTGACATGCAGAAGTGTAAGTATAACGTGAACCGACATCTTGCTGCCCAAATCCCAACATAGTGCCCCAGTAGTTGCTGCCCTTGATAGTAGCCCCCTACACTACAGTGGCAATGTGCCTTGTTTGGGGTAAAAATGTAAAAAAAAAAAAAAAAAAAAAAAACATGGATCTAACTTAATAACTTGATTTGAGCCCCAAACAATAAATGTTAATGTGTCATAATACGGGTCAAAGTTTTTTAAAAATTGACCTCTGTGGTTTCTACCAAATTACTCAAACAATTTCTAGTCTAAACATTTGAAATTTTACATAAAGGGTAATCAGAGATAGGGCAAGCTTTTTCATCGGTTTGGGTCGAAAATTTTTAGTTACCGATATATAAATGTATGTATGTATGTATGTATGTATGTATGTTTGCATGTCTGCCTAAAACTTTCGACAGAGTCGACGGATTTTACCAAGATCAGTATCGTTTTAAAGTTCGACCTTTCATACAACAAATATCGAAAAATTGGCTAAAAACATTAATATCTTCACCTTCAACTAGGCACTTTTTTACAGGGGGGGGTCGCTTTTTTGCCGATATTTTTTAAAGATATCCTCTTCTTTCGATTGTCTAGCCTTAATTTAAACATAAGTCACTTCAGCTTTGGCGGTGGTCATAACCGCAAAGACGTCAGGGTTTTTGTCCCCGTTCTTTCCCTCCTTCGCAATACGGGTTCGAGCCTGCCTGCTTACTACAATTTTTTTTTTTATTTATTTATTTTTTTTTTTGCTTAACACACACCTCCAAACACCCGGGCAACGCTGGGCACCCAAGCTAGTCTATAATATAAATCTCACCTGTCTGTTGAAATGCATACATGCATGTATATATGTATGTATGTATGTATGTATGTATGTATGTCTGGCTAAACTTTCGACGGAGGCGACGGATTTTCACAAGATTTGTATCGTTTTGAAGCTCGACCGTTCGGACAACAAACATCGAAAAATTGGCTAAAAACATTAATTCCTTCATCCTCAACTGCGTACTTTTCTACAGGGGGGTGTCTCTTTTCGACAATATTTTCGAAAGTCATCCCCTCTTTTCGATTGTCTAGCCTTAATTTAAACATTCGGCTGTTCCCGTTTGGGGATGGGCGCAACAGCAAAGACAACATGTTTTTTTTTTGTTTTTTTTTACACGTTCTTTTCCCCCTTCGCGGTACGGGTTCAAGTCTGCCTGCCTACTACCACATTTTTTTCTCAACACACACTTTTAAACACCCGGGCAACACCGGATACCCAGACTAGTTAAGTACTAAACACTAGACAATCATAACACGTAATGAGTAAATTGATTCAGTCGCTTATGTGACAACTAGTAACAATTTTTACAAATACAAAAAAAAAAAGATCTGTCTACGTTTCATTTTTTTTTTTTTTTTTTTTTTTTTGCTTTTCTCTTCTAACGTGGATCTGAAATCCATACATTCCCTTATATTTAGAACGGCTTATGATGTGCGCCTTACATCTTCAGAGTTTCTTTTCAAACAACGACTATACAAGTACACATGTTTAGACTCTGTAAGCTTGGTATAAACTTTTTTCATCGGATTATGGTAATGTTTGAGCAGGAAGATTAACCCACCCAAAGTTAGAAAAAAAACTTCTGGAAAGATTACAAATAAAAATATATCAATTTCTAAAATGGAATTTAAAAATGACTCGGCAAAAATGTTTTCTATTGTAACCATGTCATTATCCTTGATATTTTTTGGAAAAACTACCAAGTCGATGCAAACGTTTTTGCCAGTTTGTAGGATACGCATTTGAACCCATTGTAATTTATTTTCTGCGCTATTCTCACCCATGTTGATACGAAAACGACCTTTTTTTTTTCAATCATTAGAAATGGATTCATCTTCCATCATGATAATGCTTATTATCACACAGCAATACTGATAAAAAAATCTCCTTTGAGCATTTGGTTAGGAAATTTTGCCTCATCCCTCATATTCTCATAACATTGTTCCCTCGGATTATCACTTTCGAGCATTAAAAAACAATTTACATGATCTTAGGTTGGCCTCATTGTGTGTGTGTGTGTGTGTGTGTGTGTGTGTGTGTGTGTGTGTGTGTGTGAAATAGCACTACTCTTATTTGAGTTAAACCGGCTTTCTCCGAGGGAGGAAGTTCCATTGGTGTATGAAATATGAAATTCACAAGCGGTCCCCAGTCGCATGTATATCCCTGCCAGGGGAGATGATGACGTTGGGTTTTTGCTACTTTTGCAGAGAGGTGTCGAAGTCCTCCAACATACAACGCCTGGAATTCCCAAATTGGTCACCCATTTTAGTAATGACCAGGCTCAATGTTGCTTAACTTAACGGTGATCAGATGGGAACCGGTGTGTCAACGTGATTATGTCATATATTGGTTGGCATAATTAGAGGAGTTTAAACATAGGTTAGATTCAAAATTCGCATCAGAACCTGAAGAATTTTACAAGCGAATCATTTTCGACAAACGAGTCATTTTTTACAAGCGAGACATTTGTCAGCTCGTTGGCAGATTGAATCAAATTATGGAGAGCAAAGGTTATTGTTATGAATAAAGGTTTTTAAAAACACAGGTTTTTCATTTTCAAGATGAAATTTTAAATCGGCAAAGACCTTTGATAAAACTACAAAATATCAAATATGATTTGATTGCAAAAAAGTTTTATGCAGTGTTGCTATTGCATAAATATCGGATAAAATAATCTTTACACAAGGATTGTAAAGAGAAAGAGAGTTGTTGTTTAAAAAATGCGGTCATAACAAATTTATGCATGTTAACATACAGAATTTAACATCTTAAATAATGCCCCACTTTTGAAAAGAGCTGCGAATCGAGTGCGCTTAAAAATATGAATCTGATAAGGTTGTCATAATGAAACGAAAACTAGTGATGAGTTGTATTTTATAAGTTGATGCGATAAGCGACCACCGTGTGAGTAAAACAGGTGAGAAATGCCACTTGTGTCCACCATATGTACTTGTGATTATCATTCTGATTTCATGTAACGCTGACGGGTGCCATCGTGTTGCCCGGGAATGAATAGCAACTCCTATGTACTCCTGCTGCAAGTCATGGACTTCATATGACCCTTTTAGTTATTTTAATTTTTATAATTTTCGAGTTATAAATAAAATGAATTCGTCTTTGCTGTTTATAGAGCTTCATCACGAGCACGCACCCACGCTATTATTATAAATAAAACGTATTTTAAAATTAACACAACCGTTTGGGTCCTCTTACATTTTAACTTGAAGAAAATTACGCTTTATCTTTCTATTAAGCGTTTTTTTTTGGGGGGGGGGCTCTTTCATAACCAAACAGAGACACAAGCAGATACTAAATCTATACAATAAAATAAAGTCATTTCTTTTCTCTAGTTTTGTCATCGATAGCTTTCTTTCTACAAAAGCAAATTTGATTCTGGATGTCGGTTCTTTTAGGGGATCATTACAGGATGTTGTTAGGGACAATAAAATGTAATTTTCTTTTTTTTCTTTTTTCTTTTCTTTTTTTCAGAAAATACTTGGAATTATTTTTATATGGACGCCATCTTAGAATAAGAGACGCAACTCTTTATTCCTCACTACAGAGTTGTTTCCATTTTTAGGAAAAATGTTGGAAAGAAAAAATGGAAATAAAATCACTGCCGGGTAACACTGGATAGCTAAAATAGTATACTGTATTTCTATATATAATTTAATGTCTATGTGTTTGTATGTTCTCCTATAGAAAGAAAAATGAAAGAATCTACATGAAATCTAAAAGTGTACTTTTATGTAACATTTACTGAGGAAGACAATGGAAGTGTCCCCGAACTTTTAAGTGCTCGCCTAACGTAAGAGAGTTATTGGGTCTGTCTTCTTTAAAACGTGAAACATATCATATTTTGATGAAATGTAAATCATATGAACAGAATTTTCTGGGGAAAACAATGGAAGAGGTCCTCAATCTTCACGTCACCTATCTGCTGAATATCTATGTGTCATCACCTCTAAGTGACCCATGGAGAAAGAACCCCCTTAAACCTTGAAATATGTATATTCGATTTTAGTTTAATTTGAATCATATTATGAAGATACTAATCCAGAGAGTGCGCCAATATTTCAGTTTCTTCCAGCTACTAACAGGGAGACCCGATGTTGTCCGGGATTGAATGATGGCCGACGAATATTTTACATTCCCATATTTTTATTGTCATCGAAATCGGTGTCAATCAAATAGAGTAATTACCTGATCTAGTTGGAGACCTATTGCGGTGCACCGGAAAGAAGCTTTGTATCATCCCCGTAGTGAGACTCCGCAATACATTATAGTCTACGTTGCACTGTAGAGAACCTATTGTTGATTTTATAAAATTATTTATACAATATAATGGCTTGAATTAAAGTTTAATATACAAAAGTAGAGTATCATGCTTTGATTGTGCTCTAAACAAAAACATTTATTTCGAACGCGCCCCTGTCATATCAAAGGACCTACTGTTGATTTTATGTGTTGTAGTCTATTTATGATATATTCATATTTAATTGTTCATATGTGTGTGTGTGTGTGTGTGTGTGTGTGTGTGTGTGTGTGTGTGTGTGTGTGTGTGTGTGATACATGTATTTTGAAAATACCTTACCTTCATACGTCGTTGATGTCGTCCACCTGGAATTCATTTTATTTTTGGAGGGGGGGGGCTGAAACTTGTTTGGACGAATATCTATTCATTTCCAATGACGCTGGTTGGTTTTACATAGTTTTTTATTCACTTTCCAGGTGTTGATCGCAGAAGAATGGAAAGTGAATATCTTTGCTTACGTGGTTACTTCTAGGTTTTTATTTTCACACACGTCAGCTCCCTCCCCAGTGAAGGGGGGACGAGCTGTTGAACCGTCCGCTCTGCTCAACGTCC
>NC_136488.1:156646874-156794374 GCF_053919585.1 Euprymna scolopes
TAATCTCAAACCCAAAATTATTTGCAATTAATTTACTATTACTCTCAACACCAAGCTTATTTACTACTTGAATTTCTGCCCGGCTTTGCTCGGGCCATTTGTACTGTTCCTAACTTGCCGTTCGTGTGAATACACTTTATGTAAAATTTCAAATGTTTAGACGAAATTTTTTCTGAGTAATGTCGTAGAGACAGCAGAAGTCAATTTATTTTACCTTTGATCCCAATTTTGACTCCTTATCATTTATCCTTATGGTCTCAAATCAAAACACAAAGTTTTACCCATATCCACGTTACCTACATCTAAAATGTCAAGTGTTTTGATCCAAAATTGGCAGAGCAAGGTTAACTCTCAACTTTGACCTTTGGCGGCCAAATTTTCGCCCCAAAATTATTAAAATGCTTGCCACATGTCTAAATATTTATTATGTATAAATTTTAAATGTTTAGACACAAAATTGGCTGAGTAGTTTGCTAGACGCCGTAAAGGTCAAATATTTTGAACTTTTACCCTTTAGTAGCTCAAATTTTCAATTTAAACCGATTAAAAAGCTTGCCCTATCTCTGAATACTCTTAATGTAAAATTTCAAATGTTTAGACCAGAAATTGGCTGAGTGATTTGGTAGAAACCGCAAGAGGTCATTTTTTTTTTTACTTTGACCCGAATTTTGACCCTATAACATTTATTTTTCGGGGCTGAAATCAAATTAAGAGGTTCGATCCATGTCCAAGTAACCTACATTTAAAATTTCAAGTGTTTAGACCCAAAATCGGCGGAGGAATTTGGTAGAGTTTTCAAAGATCAAATCGTCGAACACATCGACAGCCAAATTTCTGGCCGAAAATCGATTAAAAATTTTCCTAAATCTCAATATCCCATATGTCAAATCTCGAGTCTCTAGAATGAAAATTGACAGAGTTATTTGGTAGGTAAACAGGCACACACAGGGACACAGACAGAACTTTTCACTTTTATAGATAGATAGATAGATAGATAGATAGATAGATAGATAGATAGATTAATTGACTATTAATCTAAACCCCAAAACTATTTGCGACGTATTTACTATTATTCTCAAATCCAAACATATTTACTAATAATTCACTAATAATCTCAAACCAAAATTATTTGCTATTTATTTACTATTTTCTCAACTCCAACTTATTTACTAATAATTTGCTATTTATCTCAAACCAAAATTATTTGCGACGAATTTACTATTGTTCTCAAATCCAAACGTATTTACAATTAATTCACTATTAATCTCAAACCTAAAAGTATTGTCTATTCATTTATTATTGTTCTTAACTCCAAACTTATAATTCACTATTAATCTTAAACCCAAAATTATTTGCTACTTATTTACTATTACTCTAAATTCTAAACTTATTTACTCTTTATTTACTATTAATCTCAAACCCAAAATTATTTCCGATTGATTTACCATTGCATTCAAAACACAAGCTTTTTTACTACTTACATTTCTGCTCGGCCTTGCTCGAGACCTTTGTTCTGTTAATAACTTGCCCTATGGGTGAATATACTTTTATGTAAAAGTTCAAATGTTATGACCAAAAATTGTCTGAGTAATTTCGTAGAGACAGCCGAGGTAAATTTTTTAAAACTTTGACCCGAATTTTGAACCCTTAACATTTATTGTTGTGGTTTCAAATCGAAATAAAACGTTTGACCCATGTCCAAGTTACCTACATTTAAAGTGTTTAGACCCAAAATTGACGGAAAAGTTTCGTAGAATCTGAAAAGGTCAACTCTTTAAACGTTGACCTTTTCGCAGCCAAATCCTTGCTCCAAACCGTATTAAGATGCTTGCCACATGTCTGAATACCGGTTATATAAAATTTCAAATGTTTAAACACAAAATTTGCTGAGTAGTTTGCTGGACGCTGTAAAGGTCAAATCTTTTGAACTTTTACCTTTGGTAGCTCAAATTTTCGATTTAAACCGATTTAAAAAGCTTGCCCTATCTCTGAATACTCTTAATGTAAAATTTCAAATGTTTAGACCAGAAATTGGCTGAGTGATTTGGTAGACATCGCGAAAGTCAAATTTTTTTAACTTTGACCCCAATTTTGAACCCTTTACATTTATTTTTGGGCTAAAATCAAATTATAAAGTAACCTACATTTAAAATTTCAAGTGTTTAGACCCAAAATTGACGGCGGAGTTTAATAGAGTTTTCAAAAGTCAACTCATCGAACTTTGACCCCTTGACAGCCAAATCTCTGGTCGAAAAAGGATTAAAACGATTTTCCCAAATCTCAATAACACTTATGTCAAAGCTCGCGTCTGTAGACCGAAAATTGACATAGTTATTCGGTAAGGAAATGTACACAGACACACAGACAAACAGACAGACAGAGATTTTTACTTTTATAGATATATAGTTGGGGTGTGGTTTGGATTCTAGCTGATGACAGGCAAGTTATATATATATATATATATATATATATATATATATATATATATATATATATATATATAGTTTTGATCTCACTGCTATATATTAGGTTCAATATAATAATCAATAGAGAATTGTCTCTATAATAATAAATACGAAATCTGCATGAATTAAACTATCATATTTAAGCGTATCTTACGACCGGGCAATGCCAGACGGCCTGCGCGTAACTTATAAAGATACTACTACTTTACATAGAATAGATTACTTTTAATAATTATATTTCATTTGTTTCTTTTTAGTTTAATAGCATAAAATAAATATTCGAAGGTAAAAAGATAAGTATTAAAATTAATCAAGAATTAACCTTATTGTTATAACATATACTATTTTTTATTAAGCAGTGCATCTTACATTTTAGGACTTTAATTAATCTTATCTCAATAAATATAAAACTCTGTGGACCGTCTGGATGTTCTTGCTTGTTTGAAACTTGTATTTTAATAAAGTCGTATTCTTGTCTGTTCACAATTTAATTAATCTGTACAAAACCTAAACTGTTTCACAAATTAATTTTCATACTGAAAACCGACATATATTTAATGCGCTTTTATCCCAGCATGATTTCTATATATACTATTTTAATCAAAAGAAATCTATATTCAATGAGCATATTACATTAAAGAAGATCTATTTTTTATAATTAGCTCGATTTTATTAATCGTTTGTTGTAATAGAATCGTTTTCATTGTTCTATTTAGAAATGTTATTTAAAGTTAATTTATTTAATTTATTTTTTAGTTATATTAAATTTGATGTATTGTCAATTGTTAATAGCTGACATCAGGTCTGTTTAAAACCGGAAGTAAGCTTATTTATTTAAGCTATGAGAGTTATTTGCCGTTTAAGCTATGAAAGAAAGTTACTTCGCGTTTGATTATCATTGGGGCTAGGATGACATCATATTCTTTTCATTGTTTTGACTCTCGTGTGTGTATCTGTTGATATCTTAATATCTTATATGCTTTTATATAGAGTGGTGTGGTTCTTGGTTAATTAGCTGTGTCTAACTGAGTCGGATATATACTCGAGAGTCAAAACAATGAAAAAAATATGCTGCTGTCATAGCTTTAATTATCTTAAATCAAGATGGATTAAACATGTGATCACTTTTCGTAACAAGTTGGGATATTCGATGCATCTTAAAAGTATATGATTGTTGCTTCCAGTCGGCAATATGTTTCGACTGGACAAGGCCGGGTACATACTGCTAGTATTTATTAAAAAGTACGTTCATTGAATGCATTGAAATTTGAAAATTACAACGGTTCAGAAAATTTAAAAAATGCAATTTTTTTAAACGGATATATTTATTTATCTAAAGTTTTGACCGATAATTTAAATAAATAATGTGAAAATAAGATATTTCGAGGTTTTCTCACGGTTTTATTGTTTTTTTTATTGTGAAATTCAAAGAATATCATTTTTTTTCCAATTTATTTTAAAAACGATTAAAATTTATCTTATAATCGGAAAGCTGGCCATGGAAGAAATGCCACACATGTTGTCTTGGTTGCGTGCGATCTTGATGTAACCTTGTAACCCCCAAGTTGGACCCCAACTGAAAATATATGTATAGACGAAAAAAATTAGATATGGAAAGAATGAGAAAAATAGTGATGGAAAAAATGAAAAAATTAGTTATGGAAAAAATGAAAAAAAAATAGTTTTGGAAAAAATGATAACAATTAGTTATGGAAAAAATGAAAAAATTAGTTATGGAAAAAATGATAACAATTAGTTATGGAAAAAATGAAAAAATTAGTTATGGAAAAAATGATAACAATTAGTTATGGAAAAAATGAAAAAATTAGTTATGGAAAAAATGACAAAAATGAGTCATTAATTAATAATGGAAAAAATGAAAAACATTAGTTATGGAAAGAATGAAAAAAATTAGTTATGGAAAGAATCAAAAAAATTAGTTATGAAAAGAATCAAAAAAATAGTTATGAAAAAAATTAAAATAAAATTAGTTATGGAAAAAATGAAAAAAAAATAGTTTTGGAAAAAATGATAACAATTAGTTATGGAAAAAATGAAAAACATTAGTTATGGAAAGAATGAAAAAGACAATTGGTTAAAAAAAAATTAATTTGCTGAGGAATATCTGCGTTAAGGACGAGTTTTAGAAAAAGAGCGAGTCGAGTGCTTGGCAGCTGAAAGAACAACTCGATGTTAAGCACCAGTGGAAATCACGGCGTCAGTGAGAAGGGATGTGGCAATTAACAAGATGAACAGACATTGCCAGATTAGATTTCAGCGACGCCTAGTGGACATTTTCAGAGTGAAGATTTTATAAAAGACATATAGCAGAAATCTAAAGAAATAAATGTGTTTATTTAAATGATTCAATTTTATTTACTAAACTGAAATTAAATTAAAAGTAATAAATAAAAATCATTCCAATCATTTTGAATTTAAAAATTAGGGGGAAAATACATAAAAACCTCTTCCTTTTTGCCAAATTCCAGCGAGGTCCGAAAAAATGAATAAAAAATAGATCCATATAAATATTATTAATTGAATAAACAAATAGAATAATATCTATTTAATATAAACTAATAATATATTAATTGAAACATATAATCATATACAACAACAGTGACTTGCATGAACAATAATTTATAAGAAATAAAACAGTTAAATAACTTTTTAACTGTACAAAAACTATACAGCGCTTTGAAAATAATATACTAACAAAACCTAGGAGCCCCTTTACCCAACAAACTCATCAGGAGTTAATCGTTGATATCAAAAGATGCAAAATGACGAATTAAATTGTAATGCAAAAGCAAATACTCGGATATATACGAAAAAGATAAAAAGAAAGACGAATGGGAATTCATGTAAAATATATATACAATAATATAAAATATATATACAATAATATAAAATATATATACAATAATATAAAATATATATACAATAATATAAAATATATATACAATAATATAAAATATATGTACAATAATATAAAATATATATACAATAATATAAAATATATATACAATAATATAAAATATATATACAATAATATAAAATATATATACAATAATATAAAATATATATACAATAATATAAAATATATGTACAATAATATAAAATATATATACAATAATATAAAATATATATACAATAATATAAAATATATGTACAATTGAGATGGAGGGGATATGAGAATGATGAAGAAATATCTCCAAGCAAGTTTAATGATTTAACGAATTCTTTCTGTCGGCAAAACGACGGCTTACTGTAAATAAACTGACTCCAAAATCTTTAAATGATGTTGAGAGTCAGCCCGGTGCAATATTCTGAAATAATTAATTTTATAGCCATTGGCACAAGCTAGATTTTCAATTGGATGCTGGCCAATGGCAACTTCTAAAGCAGAAGAAGTTTAATTTCTGCCGGTATATGTTGGTTGATGCGTGTCTGCAAATGCAAGGAGGTTCGACCCACATTGCCAGCAGCGCAGTGACAATTAAATTCATAAATAACACTACTTTGCGTGATGTGGGGCAAACTGTTCTTCGTTACCATTAGGAATGTAAATCTTACACCGAAAACCAACCATAATACGACAGACGGGAAACAATGTATGAAAGAATCATTAAACTTGCTTGGAGATATTTTTTCATCGTTCTCATACCCCCCCCCATTTAAATTGTACATATATTTTATATTATTGTATATATATATATATTATATTGTTGTATATATATTTTATATTATTGTACATATATATTTTATATTGTTGTATATATATTTTATATTGTTGTATATATATATTTTATATTGTTGTATATATATTTTATATTGTTGTATATATTTTTTATATTATTGTATATATATTTTATATTATTGTATATATATTTTATATTGTTGTATATATATTTTATATTATTGTATATATATATTTTATATTGTTGTATATATATTTTATATTATTGTACATATATTTTATATTATTGTACATATATTTTATATTATTGTATATATATATTTTATATTGTTGTATATATATTTTATATTGTTGTATATATATATTTTATATTGTTGTATATATATTTTATATTATTGTATATATATATTTTATATTGTTGTATATATATTTTATATTATTGTGTATATATATTTTATATTGTTGTATATATTTTTTATATTGTTGTATATATATTTTATATTGTTGTGTATATATATTTTATATTGTTGTATATATATTTTATATTGTTGTATATATATTTTATATTATTGTATATATATTTTATATTATTGTATATATATTTTATATTATTGTATATATATATTTTATATTGTTGTATATATATTTTATATTATTGTATATATATATTTTATATTATTGTATATATATTTTATATTATTGTATATATATTTTATATTATTGTATATATATTTTATATTGTTGTATATATATTTTATATTATTGTATATATATATTTTATATTATTGTATATATATTTTATATTGTTGTATATATATTTTATATTATTGTATATATATATTTTATATTGTTGTATATATATTTTATATTGTTGTATATATATTTTATATTATTGTATATATATATTTTATATTATTGTATATATATTTTATATTATTGTATATATATTTTATATTGTTGTATATATATTTTATATTATTGTATATATATATTTTATATTGTTGTATATATATTTTATATTATTGCATATATATATTTTATATTGTTGTATATATATTTTATATTATTGTATATATATATATTTTATATTATTGTATATATATTTTATATTATTGTATATATATATTTTATATTGTTGTATATATATTTTATATTATTGTATATATATATTTTATATTGTTGTATATATATTTTATATTATTGTATATATATATTTTATATTGTTGTATATATATTTTATATTATTGTACATATATTTCACATGAATTCACCCTCGCCTTTTCTCCCCTTATTTTTGTATATCTCCGAGTATTTGCTCTTGCGTGACAATTTAATTCGTCTTTTTGTATTTGTTGATATCCAACGATTAACACTGTGATTGATTTGTTGGTGAAAGGGGCCCGTAGGTTTTGTTCAAATATTATTTTCAAAGCGCTAATATAAAACATTATATATATAGTTATCCAAACACAGTAATGTTTCGCTGTATCACAGCTCATCAGTGCGGATAGACTAGCAGCTACCTCAAGCCAGGATTGAAACTCGACCGCCTTCTCACCGTTACGCTATTTGGCTGCTGCTAAGATCGATATGCATATTACAGTGTCGCAATCATGGGACAATACTGAAAATGATTACTTAAATATTTGAAGAAATGTGAGGGGTGTACTCACTTTTGTGATACACTGTATGTATATATATATATATATATATATATATATATATATATATATATATATATATATATATATATATATATATGCATAATCGTTCACATGTGTGGCAGGGGAATTTGCCAGCATTTGCTGGTTCATGTAAAGGGACTATATATACACCTTTGAGTATTGTGTCGAACCGATTGCAAATTTACATATTAGTTCACAAGTATTACAAAAATGCCCAGGTTGTCTGGGTGGCAGCACATCTTCATAAAATTGTTGGTCTTGTCTAACCTTGTGTGACCTCATGTGGTTCACAAAGCCTTAGACAGAAGAAATCTGCCATAGATTGTACATTTCAGTTTTTGTTGAAAGACGGCAGGAACTGCAAATTTATTCTGCTTTCTGGGAACACATTTTAATACTATATGCTTAGCACGCTTTTCATCAAAGTTTTTGCATTTTTTTTTACAAAGAAGTCACCACTTATTAAGGCCTAGAGGTCACTCGATGATTAGGATTAAAGAGTGCATAGTAGTCAATGGTACAATATCATAGTAGTCGTTAGTAGTATCATAGTAGTCGTTACTAAGTTTGGTAAATTGGATTACTTAAGGGGAATGGCTCATCAAGAACTTGTTTACGTTGGTTATGAAGACGAGCACATTGTAGTTAGTTTGAAAGCAGGCAAACAGAACAGAGTTGCACAGGTGTGAAGTTCTGAGAAGCTTTGTTCATGAAATCTACGTCTAGGTTTAGGCACAGATAAAGAGTGGGGGAAATTATTGATAGTGGTTTCAGGTAGACGAGTGTTTCTCGTGAATGGTTGGCGAGGGGGGAGCACAGATTGGAGATCAAATGAGCACTTGCCATGAAAATAACGATAAAACAGAGACAGGCTCACAACGTCTCTTCTGTGAGAAAGTGATTGCAAGGAAGAGAAAAGGGCGTCCCCTACTTGGCTACGAAGTCTATTTTGAACTCTATCAAGGCAGGATAAGATCTCCGTAGCAGCTCCTGCCCAGATGTGGCAACAATAGTCCATCCTTGGGCGTACCTGACTCTTATATAGAAAATTATAAAATTTCATGTGAGATATCTACTTGATCGATCGATAAAATCCCAACATTTTTCCAGCGACCTTGGCAACGGATTTGATGTATGTGTTCCATTTTAGATCAGGAGTAAAGGTCAAGCCCAGAAGCTTGTCAAAACATGGAGCCTCCCCAAGTCGAGGGTCATTCATCTGAATTGATTCCAGGTGGAGATCAGAACGTTAATAATGTAATGATAGAAGCTTGGTTTTAGATGCATTAAAAGTAATCAGCCACTTTTTTACCCATTGTACCACATACTCAAAATCAGTTTTCTTCAATGATGTGAATCATTCAGTAGTCCCATTTGCCCACTTTTCCGCAGGAAGAGAAAGATATTTCCACTTGGGGCATCTCTGATGTGATCTCTGATGTCATCCCAGGCAGCCTTATTGTACCTTGTTGTTTTAAGCAATGGCTCTTCAACATGGGGTCGAGAGTTTAGAGTGATGTTCATCATAATCACAGCATGATCAGCATTACCGAGGGCGTTTGTTACACAATCCTCAGGAACTGTTGTCAGAAATAAATTGAGAAGTGAGGCTTGCTGATTCTGACGATCTTAGAGACGGATCGGGAACGTTACTGTCAGTGTTAATAAATGGGATATAGAAAAGTTATGGCTGTGTTTGTGTAGTTAGAGAAGCCAAGCCAATTACTGTGGTGGGCATTAAAGTCAGCAAATACATGTATTTAGGCGCTAGTGTCAAAGGAGAGTGCTACATGCATGCTGCCAGAGACTTGATTGATTAAAGTACAGAATATATATATATATATATATATATATATATATATATATATATATATAGTAGTTAATAAAACATGTTTAAAACACTTTGAAAAGAGTTAAAAACGTATTTAATTATAAAAAAGAAGCATAAAATAAGTGAATAGTCCTTAATCCGCGGAGTTTCAGAGAAATAGGATGTAGCAAAATGCGGGATCGGATTTTGCTTGCAAAAGTATTTGATGAAACTACAAGTAAGTTATTGATCTTACTTGGTAACAAATAGTGAAGGAGAGGGAATATGGTGAAGAAAAAGGCGATTTCACATGAATGTATAGTCTTGTGAAGGGTAAAATATCCAATAATGCTAAAATCCAAAAATCCAAATCCAAAAAAATTGGTTAAGTTTCCATTTTCACAAGTAAAATCCAAGGGAATCGCGTAATTGGAAGATGGTCCAAAGTAATCCAAAAGGCAGAAATCCGTGGAATAATTCACAAATGGGGGGAAAGATGTGCGTAGAAAAAAAGAATTTAAAACGACTGCCAAGGCTGAGCTAATTTTGGGAGAATGAGTAAAAAGAAGAAGAAGAAGAAGAAGAAGAAGAAGAAATTGAATGGAAATTGAGTTGATATTAGAATAGAAAAGCAAATGTCATTTATATATATATATATATATATATATATATATATATATAGCGAATGGTTATTTGGTGGAGGTATAGAATACTCTCAGGCATGAGTAATTTTTTTTTTTTAGCACTGTAGAGAGAACCCACTTCTCAAGAAAGAGAAAACAACGTTCCGAAAATAGACCATGGCGGACATAGCTCAGCGGTGACCTGGAACTTTTAAAAAGTCATGTGCTGTAGACATGTAGACGACCACTGTCACTTTGTAATTATTGACAAAAACAAAAGATTAAAAAAATGCAAAGAAACTGTGTTAATCTTTGAAAAGCAATAGGATTTTCCCAACCTGTTCTTCACTAGCCAGTAGTCTTGCCCATTTTCAGTTCCATAACCAACGACCAAGATTCCATGAGTCATGGTTTGAGAACACGTGGGACTTTGGTAAATTCCACTTTTGTACAAGTGGAATGTCTTCTCTTTGGAAAAGACGGCGGCTGATATGGGACCAACTGTGGCGACGGCGATCTGTAAGCAATCCTCGCAGAATGGTTCAATAGTGGTGTAATCTTTTACTCTTGCAACCACATCATAACGCTGGAAACGGCATTCTTTGTTCTGTAAAAATAGAAAGAAAAAAATTATCTCAGATTTAAAGTAAGCAAATAAAAAATTTGACTACAGACATATAACATACAAGCAAATGAGCCCGGCGTTGCCTGGAATTAAACGTAATGCTAAATTTCTTTTAAAAAAAATGAAGTAAAAAAAACTGAAAGAAACTAAGACATGTGCATGCGATGATTGTTTTATTTCTAAACAGTTCATTTCTTGTAAGTAAAAAAATTTTACTCCAGCCGAGAAACCTTAAAACAATGAGTCAAGTACAATAACCACTTGACAAGCGTGACACGGTCCTTAAAAGCTGTTTTCAAACAACTTACTCTTAACATAAGTAATCTGTAATGTGAAATATTCACGCCTGCACATTTGTGGGACAGTTAATATTTTTTAATTTTAACGTTTTAGCAGCATTTTTTCAGATGAAAACGGATTAAAAAGTGTTTCATGTGGCTATATATTCTATATGCCAAATTTCAAGCCTGTAAATAAAAAATCGTTGAGTATATAGGTTGAGAAGTGTCCTCACAAACATTCTCACTTGTACACACACACACACATATATATATATATATATATATATATATATATATATATTATCTAGTATGTTATGTATAGTTTACAATTCGAACCATGAAATAATTTTTTTTTCTTTTTATCAAATATAAGATTAATTAATAAAAAAAAACACTCCCCGTAGTGTTGTTCCTAAAATCACGATTTTTATAAAACGTCAAATTGAGTTTCCTTTTTGTTTAATTATTTTAAATCTTAGACATACCAAGGAAATAATTATTTATAAATACTTAAACGTTTTTATGCATTCTTCAGAGTTATTTTTTGTTTTATATTTTGTTTGTTTTATGACGCCATTAAAATCTATTCTAAAAATGACACCATTAAAATTTATTCTAAAAATGACACCATTAAAATCTATTGTAAAAATGACACTATTAAAATCTATTCTAAAAATGACGTCATTAAAATATATTCTAAAAAAATGACACTATTAAAATCTATTCTTAAAACGGCACCATTAAAATCAATTCTAAAAATTGACACCATTAAACTCTATTCTAAAACTGACACCATTAAAATCTATTCTAAAAAAATGACACCATTAAAATCAATTCTAAAATCACACCATTAAAATCTATTCTAAAAATATAACACCATATAAATCTATTGTAAAATCACCATTAAAATATATTGTAAAAAAATAACGCCATTTAAATCTATTCTAAAAATAACGCCATTAAAATCTATTCTAAAAATAACGCCATTAAAATCTATTCTAAAAATTAAAATTTATTTTCTTTACGTTTTATGAAACTAACTGATTAGTGCCATCACAAAATGTAATCGAAAGAAATTTTCGATGGTGTGAAAATTCGGTTTATAATTTAACCCTTACTATGATTATTGGGTTAATTATTCGATTTCTATAACACACAAACATGGACTTATATATAAATAGACAGCGTATATGAATATACATGCATATATATATATATATATATATATATATATATATATATATATATATAACTACTTAATTTACTCACATAAAATTAATATACGAAAGTATAGATTTATGCATAAACTTTAACTATTTACTTCAAAAGTGCTCAATACGTAGGTAGAGTTAGTTCGTAATTTATAAAATATATATAGCGATTAAGCTACACTGAATATTCCGCGTTTCATCCACTCTAGGACTCTTCAGGCTTATGCGCAAATTCTGTGGTTGTTTATCGTTTTTATATGCTCCTCTTCTATTGAGATTTTAGTTAGCCAATCAGCTTTCTAGTATCCTCCGCGCCCTTCCTATCAGCCAATAAGCATGCATTTATCGGACAAAAGCCTATTTGGCCTCTGGTTGACCTGTTTCTTTGTGTGTGCTCTATTTAGTTTCTTGATCTGTTTTAAAAATAGGTTAGTGTTTTTTTATGTTAGTTTATATATAAATATATATATGTGTACATACATATATGCACATATATATACATATATATATACATACATATATGTGTGACCGCTTATGTATATTCATGTTTATTTAATTTATTTATTTGTTTATTTTTCTATTGTTTTTGTTAGTTTTACAATAAAATTAATATATACATATATATATATATATATATATATATATATATATTACTTAGACCTTCAGCCCAAACAAGACATATTGCCTCTTGGGTGTAAGGGTTACTAAGGAACCATGTATAAGAAAGATTACGATGTTGGTTTATGTTGCATGTGAACTTCTGCATATCAGTACAGTTTGGAAATCAGGTAGAAGAAAGCATTCCAAAGCCTAGCCGTTTCAGAGAAGAAACTATTAGAGTAGAAAACTTTCTGGCATTTAAGGGACCTCAATAGTGAAAGGGTGTGATTTTGTTGCTATGCGGTTTTGTTGGGGATATGTATGTCAAGAGGGCACAATGAGTTAATCAGATCAGAACACATTCTGTTAAAATATTTGTAAAAAAAGCCTAGGGATTCAATATTGCGGCGATGGGACAAAGGTTGGACCCTAGTTGACAAAGTGAAACCTATTAGATTGGAGACCCTTTTTTTGGACTCTATCCAAGAGGGAGAGGTTAGTGCTAGATGCACCAGCCCAGATGTGGCAAGAATATTCCATGCATGGGCGAATGGTGGCTTTGTAGAGGTGCAGGATACTCTCAGGTGGAAGTAGTTTTCTAGCACTATAGGCGCAGCCCACCTTCCTTGCAGCAGTCTTCGCAATGTCCTTAATGTATTTGTTCCAGTTCATATTTCCTGTGAATGTATATATATATATATATATATATATATATATATATATATATATATTAATTGCTTACCACATATATATATATATATATATATATATATATATATATATATTAATTGATTACCATATATATATATATATATATATATATTAATTGATTACCATATATATATATATATATATATATATATATGTATATATATGTATATTAATTGCTTACCATATATATATATGTATATATATATATATTAATTGATTACCACATATATATATATATATTAATTGATTACCATATATATATATATATATATATATATATATATGTATATATATATATTAATTGCTTACCATATATATATATATATATATATATATATATATATATATTTATATTTATATACTAGCAAAAGTAACCGTCATTGACTGGGTTCAAAAACAGCCTACAGAAAATGGACTCTGGTTTATGAAAGTATGATAGGTTATGAAAAGGAAGGGTTGTAAAGAGATAGCTTCGAATTTGGGGGTATCAAAACCAAAGCAAAATATGATGAAAGTAAAAATAAAATAGATAAACCCCATAATTTATTATACCATATCTGTTCACACTGAAACACTTATCACAATATTCTGTGGATCTATATTAAAAAAACCTTGTTAAACTTTGCGATATATTTACATTCTACGGAGGTAAGGTGCGAACGAACACCCCATAATTTTATTATATCATATTTCTTCAAACTGAAACATAATTATCAAAGTATACTTACGCAGATAGATATGAAAAGTCTTTATTAAAGTTTGTTACTATTTCCATTCTATTGAGGCCAGCGCGAACTTAAAGTTTACGCATGAATCTATACTTTCGTTTATTAATTTTATGTGAGTAAATTTAGTAATTATATATATATATATATATATATATATATATATATATCAAATTTTAGTCATTCAATAAATTTTAAAATGTATGACGTGAAGTTTTTGTGTTTCAGATCAAAGATTTTTATTATTCTATGTAATACAAAGAATACAATAGAAATGTTTTAACTCCTTAGAGGGAAGTTAAAGAAAAGGATATAAAATTTAACATCCAAAATCTTTCCTCCCTCTCTATATGTATCTCTCCCCTCTATTTCTTCATAATTATTTTCTCTCTTTTTTATTTTCTTTTTTCTGTCCCCCCCCCACCGCCATGCATTAATACATTTTCTTCCCTTTTATTTTATTTTATACTCGCTTTTTTTTATTACGCGCAAGCATTTTCTGTCCTTTTCTTTCCTATTCCTTTTTCGTACCACTTCAGTTTCTCTCATTTTGCATGACCTGTCTGCTAAAGCGGCTTTAATTTTTTAATTTTTAATTTTATTAACAATTTGAAGGTTATTTTAGACTGGAATTTTAAGCTCATGTTCTATGAGTATAAAAAATATTAAATATATCAATTTATATGTTTATTAATAAAAAGATCCACCGGACCTATATATAAAAAAACTTTTTTACCGAACCCATCATATAACAAAGCAAAATCACTCCAGGAAAATGCCTAATTCAGATCATTACATTGTGATGTGGATTACTCAAAATACAGTTTTGATCGTTTGCTTTCAAAGACATTCACTTCGGATTTTACGATGCAATTCGGATGTTAACTTTTATATCCTTTTCTTTAACTTCCCTTACTCTATGACTTTTAATTACTCAATCAATTTTTAATTGTGATTTTCCATGTTTCACAGACTTTAGCAAATAAGGTGTAAGCCATTATAACTATTTACTAATATTTTCTCCTCTGAAGAGATGGTAGACATCGAAATCCTATAGGATAAGGAGTTAAAACATTTCTATTGTATTCTTTGCATTACATAGAATAATAAAAATCTTTGGATTTGAAATTTAAACATTTCACGTCATAAATTTTTAAATTAATTGAATGACTAAAATTTGATTTATTTGCTCTATCTTGTATATCGAGCAATTTTTATTTAGGTTGGATAGTACTTATAGAATATTACTGTCAGTGTGTGTGTGTATGTGTGTGTTTGTGTGTGTTGATAAACAATGTTATATATATATATGTGTGTGTGTTGACCAGCAGTGTTGATTATATATAATATATATATATATATATATATATATATATATATACATATATATATATATATATATATATATAGAGAGAGAGAGAGAGAGAGAGAGAGAAAGTGTAGCAAAGTGCTAGATTATAAAGACAAATTCAATATAAAAGCATAATTTTTTTTTTAATTTTACACAAATCCGTATAGAAATATGGATATGATTACCCGAAATAATGGGAAGCAGAAAATAAATCTTTCACATTTGAAAACAGCTAAACATATAATTATATTCAAGCTTATAATTGCCGAGCATTTTGTTTCTTCCTTTCTATTTTCAATTCATCTCTCTCTCTCTCTCTCTCTCTCTCTCTCTGTACACACACACGCACACACACACACACACACATATATATATATATATATATATATATATATATATATATATATACACTTGTGCCCGATATTATTCATACCCCTCGGACCTTTGAGATTTCTATAAGAATATTGCTCAAACCAGAAGGTAGAAAATATTAAAGGGATTTCAAACAATAAATCAAGCATAAGCATTTAATTTAAACTCAACAAATAAATAAATTATGCAAGTTTGAAACATTATACAAAGAAAAACAATAATGGCACTAGTTCAAAATTATTCATACCTCTCTTACTAATAGTCAATAGCATGCCCTTTATTCTTAATAACTGCCTGTAACCGTTTTGGATATTTATCAACAAGGTTTTTACAAGCATCAACACTGATTTTTGACCATTCTTCAATGCAGTAGTTCTCCAAATCCCTCAAATTTCTAGGTTTCCGCTTTTTAACCTCAGTTTTCAATATGTGCCAGAGGTTTTCGATAGGGTTCAGGTCGAGACTCTGGCTAGGCCATTCCAAAACATTAATTTGATTATCCTCAAACCATTTCTTGACTATTTTGGCAGTATGTTTTGGATCATTATACTTTTAAAGGACCCAGTTTGGTCCTAAATGGAGCTTCTCCGCATCCTGTCTAATGTTTTTCTGGAGTATCTCCAAATATTGCTCCTTCTTCATGGTTCTATCTATCCTGACCAAACTACCTGGACCACTAGCCGAAAAGGAGTCCCAAAACATTAGGCTACCACCACCATGTTTCACCGTGGGTATGGTGTTCTTTGGGTTGTAAGCTTCTCCTTTCTTCCTCCAAACGTAAGAAGCATCCATATGGCCAAACAATTCAATTTTTGTTTCGTCAGTCCACAAAATACCTGAGAAAACGGACTCTGGAGAATTCACATGGGTCCTAGCAAACTTTAGACGTGCTGCAAGGTGTTTTCCGGTGTGCAATGGAGTCCTTCTTGATCTTCTTCCTTTCAGACCATTTTCATGCAGAGTCCTTTGCAATGTTTGCCTTGATATTTTTATGCCAGAAGACTCCAGATTTTCTAAAATGTCCTTAGTAGTGGTGGTTGGATTTGCATTAACACTTCTTACAATATTCCTGGTGGCTCTAGCAGACAGTTTCCTTTTCCTTCCTCTACCAATCAAGTTGTTTGTTGTGTGGTGGCTCTGGAATTTTTTGATGATGCTCTGTACTGTTGCTGTAGGGACCTCAAATTTCTTGGAAATTGACTTGTAACCTAAACCATCCTTATGTGAATTCACAATTTTAGTCCTAAGATCATTACTAATCTCTTTTTTCTTCCCCATTCTAATAATTTTTATTCTTTTATTGGTTTTCTAGTTGATATCATTTTAATTTCTGAAAAATGCAAAAAACGAAATGAAATTAATCAAAGGTTGTATAAAAGCATTCAAAATAAGAATCAAACAGGAAACAAACAGTCAGAAACTCGATTAATACTGAAAAAATAAGGGGGTATGATTATTTTTGAACATTGCAGATTTTATAAATAGCTGTATATTTCTTTTATTACAAGTATCCCGAGATTTTAAAATGACGAAAATGATCAGAAGAGGTTTATTAAGAATATGTATCAATATGGATGTAAACAATAAATTCTTACAAAGTTACACCTAATAAACTCAATTTTCAAGGAGGGGTATGAATAATATCGGGCACAAGTGTATATATATATATATATATATACTCGTACTAAATAATAGAAAATATGTAAATTCATTCCGTTTAGGATAATTTTCGGCTTGTAAATTGTACAGGCGAGATATCTTATATTTAAATAACAATTGCAACCATTTTTAATCATTTGAGGGGGTTCATGTGGCAAACAATTACTTTTTTGTCACATTAGAAAAGTCAACGTTTTTATTTAATAGAACATTTTATAGTCTAGTAATCTTAAATTCAAAACATTTTGCAAATATTGTTTAAAAAGATTTTGAAAGCGATTTAATAATACTGTATAAGTATGGGTCGCTCTAAAGACATATCTTTGCCTGAGAAGCAGCGTATCTTTGATTTGCAGGCAGAAGAAAAGACGCACATAGAACTCAATCATTCACAAACCCGATTCACAAATTCACAATTACAGTCGCAGTAATCCTTACAGGGGGTATCCATTCTAATTCGAGACTGCAAAGGGTTGTTTAATACTCAAGATGAGAACAGTAGTCCGAAGAATCCAAATAATACGAATTATCACTCATTATCTCCAAAATTCAGAAACGAAATAGTCACATGATTCCTAGTTCAGGATTTTGTGACAAGGTCAGGTGTGGGTTTCATGAAAGTGTTTCTGTGGAACGAACTGGATTCGAATTTGACATTTCCTAGTTTTCAGTGAGTGTCTCTAAGCACCGTCACTCCCAATGATGTGCCATGTAATATCACTTCATCGTCAGTGAAATCTCTCTATTATATAAATTAACTTTGTGTGTGTTTTTGCTTCCACTTATTTTTCTCTGTGACGTCAACTTTGTTAATATAAGAATTAATCAGTAATTTTCTTAAGTTAAACAGTACAATCCAGTCTAACCCGAAAAGATTTTGTGAGCGAGAAAATACATATATTTTTGATCTATAAATTTTTCCCGTGAACGAAATTTTACTATTTAGTTCTCATTTGAACTTTAATTTTATACCTGATACTCTTCTGGCAATCTCTTTCATTAACTCTAAGAAATCTAATTTTTCCAAGTTTATTCTTTTATTGCCGAGATACCACTTCCTGGATCAATAATTTTTTGTCAATTCGTGGCAGTTGTAGCACGGACCCGAAATTACAAACAAAGACAGAATTATCAAATCCATTCCCTTCACTTAAGAATAAAAGATATAATATAACGGCGTTATTACAATCGAATAACTCCAAATATTAATTAGTTATAAAATTAGAA
The DNA here is from genome assembly GCF_053919585.1 of Euprymna scolopes. Classification (NCBI taxonomy): domain Eukaryota; kingdom Metazoa; phylum Mollusca; class Cephalopoda; order Sepiida; family Sepiolidae; genus Euprymna; species Euprymna scolopes. The sequence goes on from NC_136488.1 coordinate 156,665,920, forward strand.
GGTTGTGATAATCTGTATTTTTTTTCGTTCGTCCGAGTTCGGTGCTTTATTTCGACGCTGGCCATAGTGTCTATCGAGTTGTCTCGATTACTGAAACAGGTTAAAACAAGTTTTAATTTGATGTCACAATGACACCCAATTATTCCACTGGATAGCAAAATTGTAAAAATGAACAAGCATATCTTCTAACCGAAAATAAAGAGTCCATCAGCTTATGACCCAAAGACCTATCTATCTCAAGCAAATCTAACTGGTTCCCTTTGTCTTTTTAGCTGGAATATATATATATATATATATATATATATATATATATATATATATATATATAGAGAGAGAGAGAGAGAGAGAGAGAGAGAGAGAGAGAGAAAGAGAGAGAGATAGAGAGAGATAGAGACAAAAAGAAAGAGAAAGAGAGAATTATTTTTATGTATAACCAGGACCCGTGTACCGGCGTTGCCCGGTGGAAGCATGCCCCCACCCCACCTGTAAAAAAAAAATAATTCAACTACGGTTGGTAGTGGGAGCTACTGACGGCCCGGTCAAATAGCGGCCACTGGCGCCCGTGGCCAAAATGAATGTACCGTGCCAAAGTAAAAACGTTAGTATTTATAAACTCAGTCTTAACATGGGGATTTGATTATGTGCTGCGATTATTCTGTGCTTTCACTTAATGTATCAAATAAAAGTAGGGTAATGTGGCCTATTAGCAGGTGTTACCGTCCGCCTGTAATTTATAATGAAAATAAAAGAATGAACTAATCATCAATTATAACCCAGTGTATTTGTTCTGGGGGAACATTAGTCACGAGGAAAAGAAACAACGAAAAAACACTGCAGCTAACCTGAACAATGATTCTATTAGCCTTTAAAAAGGCTTAATTTTCAGATTGCAAAAAAAAAAAAACAGATTTAAGGTAGTATTTTTAATGACTGTAATAGTCGAAGATCAATTCGTAATGATAACGTTCTAATAAATGGAACACATTTTTTTTTTTTGCTACGTAATTTCTTACTGCTGTCCATAGCCGTTTAATGTTTTCTTTTTCTGTTGGTAAGGTGTATACAATTTTTTGAAAAGTAATGTGAAAGCTAAGCATGTAATCTATGATAAGCGCCGTAGAAATTTGAGAAAATTTGAAAAGGAAAAATGTCAATGCTAGCGGCAGCATTAACAACGGGAGTGGCCAACAAATGGGGGTTCACTGTAGTAGAACGTTACAGTTCCAACTTTAAACATGTAAGAGCTGATAATCGCCTGAAAACTTTACGAATAAGTGAAAAATAAAAATGCAAATCGTGAAGGCAGCATTTTTCAGGTCCACCAATTCTTTTATTATCATTATTGTTATTATTATTATTATTATTATTATTATTATTATTATTATTATTACTATTATTATCATTATTATTATTATTATTATTATTATTATTATTATTATCAGTATTATTATTATTATTATCATCATCATTATTATTATTATTATCATTATTATTATTATTATTATTATTATTATTATTATTATTATTATTATTATTATTATCATTATTATTATTATTATGCCATCTGAAAGTTATGTGTGTTTCAAAGGTTCTGAAAGAATAAACGTGTCATATAGCTAACTCTAACTGGATTGCCACTCTACTATATATTTGAAGCCAAATTTCTCAGAAAAAAATGGCAGAAAGGGCACCGAGAACTATAGCCAGATTTTCACAAACAAAAAAGCCAAATTGTAAAAACAAAGAATCTGTGTAAAAATATCTAAACATTTATGTATTTACCCGTCATTATTATTATTTATGTATAGATTGATGATGTTTTTATTTGTGTATAGATTGATGATGTTTTAAACCGACGTATTTCATGTTACATTTATAAGCTGAAGAGTTTGGCTTCGAAATAATCGCGTCTTTTTTATTCCGATTTGTTCCATAAAAAAAATTACAGAATTTTATTAAAAGAAATATGTTGCAGAAATAAAATTGTTGGCAAAATAATAAATTCGTTTTATTTCGTTCAATAAACTTCCGTATTATTTGTCGATATAATAATAATAATAATAATAATAATAATAATAATAATAATAAAGCGCAAATATTTGATAGCTAATCGATTTAATAATAATAATAGAGTTAACATCTTCAATATAGCCATAGTCTCTATATAGTATTAATAAAGGTAATGTTCAAGGTTTGAAAAAGTTAAATTGGTTGTTTTTCACCGCCTTTCACATTCACTTTACTTTCACGATAGGTTTTTCGGATAATTTGTAAACGAATAACAGATGTAAAAATGCCGCTGACAAATAGTCTTGCAATAACACGCGCATGTGCATTGTTTGGCTGGCTGTCGGAAAGCATAACGTTATTACATAAAAACTATTTTTCGGCGGCAATTTTACGTGATAGTCATTATCATAATACCCGAAAACCTATAAATGTCGTCAAATCGCCTGGAAAAGATAAAATAATTAACAAATAAACTTCCGTATTTATTTTATTTGTTTTTTCGGGCAAAATAATATGTTTCTTGATGATACCATATTCTAATGTTAGTAAGCGTTCGTTTATAAAGCGAAGAACTGGAATCTGGAATATGAAAATTTTCAGAGCTTAGCCAATAAGAATGAACGGACTTTGGTGAGGGAACCTTCATTATTTATAATCGGAAATTGGAAAGATTATGTTAGGTCTATGTATTATGAGTCAGTTACAGTGATGTAATCACAAAATCTGTGAAACGTAGAATTTGTTTTGGTGACAACTAGTAGCAGTGGTAGAACTAAATATTTAGAGGGAAAAATAGGAACTCCTTCATCTAAAGATGTTATCATTGTGATGGTATTCGTAGGATCTAGTATTTTATCATTACAACTGAATGTGTATAAAATGGTGTTCGAAGCTACATAAGATAATGGCTATTAGCCTAGATGTATTGAAGTTGTATGTGGCATCTGTTGTTGCAAACCTATGATATTTTGGTCCAGAGAGGAATTTCTGCAGTCATTTTATTATATATGGAGATTATTTTTTATTTATTTTTAGCATTGTTTAGTAATTTTTTATACCAGCGCTCATCCGAAAGTTGGGATCGAAGCAATAATCAGTAGCTCCCTCCATCAGACCAATTAGAGAGACACCGTCGACAATGATTTATACAATGATATCTAACAATATTATACATGTGTGCAAATATTTCATTGACACTTGTATTTTTAAACAATTTGGATGATATATATTTGTGTGTATGTGACTTAAAAATATTGGGAGTAGATATAAACAGGATGTATTATGGACAAGGGGACGTCATCAAGATTCAAGCAATTAATTTTCGAGCAAATCGGCTATGCACGGGAAGCGAGTTAAACGGAAGTGACGTCAGACGATTGCTTCGAAAATCTGATGTTCTGAGATTCTGGCTAGAAGATCGTAGCGAAGAGATGTGTTTATAAGACGCTCTAACGACTTAGAATCCGTAAGATATGCGTTTATAATGTATCTCCGTCTCTTTGCTTCTCTACACACATCCTTGCCTTTCAGCTAAAAAGTGAATATGACCCTTTTGTGTTGCGTTTGTTAATAAAGAAAAGTTAATGTCGCCCAACTTTCACTACAGTTGCATGATTGTCCATTGTCCGGCTAGATCACTAGTTAGGCGTGGACATTGAGAAGCAGGCAATTAAAGAAGGAAAAGATTATGAGTTAGAATCATTAGCGGTAACGTACGAATCTAGGAGTCCCCTGATATTCCTTTGCTAGATAACATGTGTGCACGTGTACATGCGTTTGTATGTGTGTGAGGGGGGGGTGCCGACCTGGATTTGGTTGGATAAAAACAAAGTTACGAGAGACTCACGATGCCTACAAAGTTGTAGCTTCTCTCCTTCTCGATTCCACCGATGGTGCGAATACACTCAAAAGCCTCGGTCATCAATCCGCCGGAGCAACCGTCATCAGCTAAAAAACAGAAAACGGGAACAATATATCCATGTAAACAAATAAAGGAATGTTGAGTGAAGTCATATTCATTTATTTGCGTTTAAATATTATCACTTGTAGATGGAGTGTTATGCTACAGCTGAATTAATCAATGTTTTGACAATATTTTACCTTTATATTATTTATCTCCTTGTCACAAGATTAGACACAAGCTCACGTGTTTTTAAGAAGCTAACGCACTCAGAGAAGCACCTACAAAACATGTCAACATTTGTTATTCGATTGTGAATTAAAAATCTTTGAGGAAATAAATGAAGGCTATACAGAGCAGGTCCTGGATATGACCTTAAACTATATATGATGGTGAGGCCTTATCTTGTGGGCTTTGGGGAGTGTGGAGCCACTCTTTAATTGCCATTGCTCCCAGGTCCACTCTGACCCCAAGTGGTAGTACCTGTTAGGGTCCCAACTATGGGTTAAATAGAAACCGACTTGAAAAAAAAACAAAAACAAAACAAATATATTCTTTTTAAAAAATTTTCTTCAAAATCATTGGATTCGGCATTAAATAACCTGAAAAAATGGCCCTTTTTTACGTTCATATTCATTTTCAGCACATCGACCATATATCCATATATATAATTTTCAAAATGTGAGAGATTATAGAATTATTTCCACAGTCAAATAACGCTGCAGCCTACAAGAGCCATGACAGCCAACAAACCGAAAGTCCAAGACTCGAATTTCGCCTTCATTCGCGCTCATTAGTTAGACATATCCGAACCCAGGATTCGAAACCTGAGCATTTTGCATGCGAGGCAAGTACTCTGCCAACTGAGCAAACACCACTCACACAAGAAATTCTATTAACTAATACAGATCAAGCAAACCGCGGCGAAATCCAACTGTGAAATGAACCTACTTCGTCTCGACAAGGGACGTGGTCATCCAACCAGCTAATAACTCCAAGCCGATGTCTCACAAATAAGAATTTTCAACTCGCCAGGACGATGCCATCCAGCAATGCTAACCTAGCGAGCAATTAGTAACAGAATTTCTTGTGTGCGGAGAGTTTGCTCAGTGGGCAGAGTGCTTGCCTCGCATGCAGAAGCTTGGACTCCGAACCCCCGGTTCGGATATGTCTAACTGATGAGCCCAAAAAGCAGTCTCCCCCCCCATAAAAAAGAGGGCACTGTGGCAGTATCCAAATAAATAGTAATTGTCTCAGTATAAAAGGTTTCCTCTACATTGACCAAAGATGACGCGGCTCGACGGCCAGGCATTTGCGTTCAAATACGAAAAAGACATACAAACACCGACACGACGGGATGGTGGGAATTTTTTAAAACTTGATCAAAAAACAGATAGAGACAATATGCGTTTGCGAATCTGAGATATTACGATCTAAGAAGTATAAGAAAACTTCTCACGGAACCTAACCGACATTAGAACCTCGACGCCAAAAGCCTTTCGTGGACATACACACAAACGCTTGCGCCCATTTTGCCTTTTATATATTAGACTAGCCTGGGGGTCTGGTGTTGTCCGGGTGTTTGGAAGTGTGTGTTGAGCAAAAAAAAGTGGTAGTAGGCAGGCAGGCTCGAACCAGTATTCGCGCCATCGGTGGAATCGAAAAGGAGGAAAAGAACGTGAAAATACATCGTGACGTATTTGCCGTTGCGTCCATCACTAAACCAGAAATTGGCGAAGGTTTAAATTAAGACTAGTCAATCGAAAAGAGGGATGACTTTCGAAAATATCAGCGAAAAAAGGCGACCCTTCCCTGCAGAAAAGTGCCGAGTTGAGGGTAAAGGAATTGAAACCTCTCGGTCAGTTATTGGTCTACAGAATGAAACTTAATATATAGGGTATTCGAACCCATGCGAAACATTATATTTTGATTTTAGCCGAGGAAAATCGGCGCTAAAGTGTGACAATAAAAAAGAAGGAATTTGTCAGATGACGGTCGAACGACAGCATTACCAATATGCATGCGTAATGTAATAACTATTGGTTTATGTTTTAATTTGTAGCTCTGCAGCAAACATGTCTTCATAGCTGAGACATTAACGTCAAAGGAAAAAGTAAATCATGAGCTAAACGTTTTGGTTTCGATTCTCTGTGGTGACGCACGAGTTATTTATTTTAAACTTTTTAAATCATTACTATATATTGGGTCCAATATAAGATAATAATAAATACAAAATCTGCATTAATAAAATATTATATTTAAGCGTATTTTACGGCCTGCTAATATATATATATATATATATATATATATATATATATATATATATATATATATATATACATATATATATATAAGGCACTTTGTGGGTGTGTCCGGTTCGATATTTGATGTGTCTGGGATATGTTTTGTATCGGAATGCCTCTGATAAATATCGATAATCGAAAGGATAGATTAAAAAAGAAACATCCGATTTTGAGTAAAGTTAACACCCTTATACAACCTCACACCACAAGTGCATTTTAGGAGTTTTATCAACTGTAATTTCTCCACGGGACAATATAGTATACATATATACATATATATGTATTGTGGGCCAAATTATTGCATGAGAAGCTTCCTCCCGTTGTACAGCGGTCATCGAGTAGATCAGGCAATATTGTGGCTTTCTTTTAGAGAGAGATAGTATTACTTATTTTTAATTTAATTAATATTTTTTTAATATTTTTAATCAAATGCAAATTTGAAATATATGGATTTTCAAATGAGAGGTTGTGGCCATATTATTCCCTTTAACCCCCCCCCCTTAAAATACCTCAAAGAAAGTTAAATTCGGAGAATATTTATTAATTGGTATCTAATGCCTATTCCACAAATTTCACAAAAAAATCAAAGATATCTGAATTTTTACAAACGATTTTCACCTTTCGCCTGATTTGCATATAACCTCATTTAAATAATACTATTGGGACCTGTGGAAATTCCACAGCAACATCTTTCATATGTAATTGATTACTGCTGCGCATTCTGTAGACATTCAGCGTGACTGGGGACTCCGCGATATTATTGTAGCCCTTTTGTTAAAACTGTAAAAGTATTTATCTAAGTGATCTGGTTAACGTAATGGTTAAAAAGAACTAAGGGGTTTCGGTTGTGCCAAAAATTAAAATCGGATGTGCCAAAAATTAAGAACAAAAAATACGATTTAAAAAAAAACGCCGTATATACAGATTAAAATCTTTCTTTGAATCGTTTTTTTTTTTCTTTTTTTTATCGTTTTTTCCTTAATTCTTGGCACATCCGAGTTCTTCTTAGTGCTCTTTAATTTCGCCAATAATATTGTTTTGCTTGCTATCGAGTTTTTCCCGAAGAGATGATGATGATAGCCAAAAGAGCTCTCGAGAAATTCACGCATATTATATATATATATATATATATATATATATATATATATATATATATATATATATATATATATATATATATATATATACGAACAGACTTGTAAAGTAGAATTTTACGGAATACTCCAAAGCTGAGTGCTCCTTCATTTTTCCATTACGCTTTTTATCATCATAATTATTATTATTATTATTATTATTATTATTATTATTGCTATCATTATTATTATTATTATTATTATTAGTAGTAGTAGTAGTAGTAGTAGTAGTAGTAGTAGTAGTAGTAGTAGTAGTAGTAGTATTTTTACTATTAATTTAAAATTGCTAGCATTTCTACTATTACCAATAACACTTTAATCTCTAATTTTTGCTTACTAACACCTAGAGTTCCATCTCTTTTCTTCTAAGATTAGCTAACCCTCATAACGACCCCAGATGTCAAATTCTATCTGTCCGCTTCATTTCTAGTCGTTTGACAATTATTGCCATGACAACGCGTGGTCCACATTTTAACCCTACGTTTTCTTCCTTTTCTTTTTTTTTTCTTTTTTTTCTTCATCTTTTTCTAATTTTTTTTCTTTTCACTAATCACTCTCAACTTTCAACCCAGCCAAAAATGGAAGCGTTTTTTTTTTTGTTTTTTTTGTTTTTTTTGCTTTATTCAAATTCTTTGAACTTTTACTTCTGACGCTTTGTTTTTCATCTTTCAACCATTGAGGCGAACATCGGCTGCTTCATTTACCTGCAAATTTTAACCTCCATTACACCGGACTTCTTTTTATACGGTTGGTTATTTTTATTGTTTTATTGTAACATTGAACTCTGAATGAACTGTCCACACGAATTGTTTTACGTATTATGTTTTTGTTTAAGTTTTGTGACTACAAATCATAAAACTTAAAGTTTAAACCTATTCAACAACCATCAAATACATAGAAATGTTAATACTTTTAACGTGAATTTCTGATTATTTCGGTAAAAAAAAATTTCCCTCTGATGAGAAGAAATAGCATTCTTTGAAAGTCCACGGATTAAGGAGCACCCAACTTTGGAGTATCCTGCCGAATAATAAAAACTTTTTGTAAAATTCTACTTTACAACTTTGTTCTTATTATTATTTATCCTAAGCTTTACTACCCTCAGTGAATGTATTGAGCTTTTTCATTTGGTTGGGATTAAGATATAGATAACTACACTGCGTGTAAAATTATTAACGAGATTACATTTATTTAACCAGTATCAAAAGCTTCGGAAACATTGGCCATACTGAGGTTCGTGTACTGTGAAATTTTCGTACTGTTCCGCGCAATGTAAACAACTTGCCATTGTAATTGCTGAATCCACGGTATTTAAGATGTGTCAAATTATTAACAAGGCAATTTGTTTCGTCAATAAAATTGGTCGTAAAGATGGATTGATTAGTTCTAAAAAGAGCCCTATTACAGAACAGCTAGGAAAAGTTAAAACTGCCCTCGAAATATCGAAAATGATAGGAAGATACCATCAAACTGTGAAGAACTTTGTCAATGATCCTACAAAGGTACGTAAGAGAGCTGATAAAGGTAAATTCACGCAGTTTTCTACTCCAAATTAAACGTGAAGTTGTTAAGAACTCTGGGCAAACAATTCGAGAAGTCTTTGACCAAACCGGATTAAAGAATGTCTCAAAAAAAAAGGACTCGATGCCGCCTTCTGAAATAAGTGACAAAGTCTGTTAAGTCGTGACAAAGCCTCCATTAAAACAACATCACATACAAAACTGATAGAAATGGGGAGAGAACAACATGAAAACGGATTTTTCCAAAGTTTTGTTCACGGATGAAGTGCGTGTCATTCTTGATAGCCCAACTAGCTGGAGCAAGGAATGGGTTCAAGATGGCCGACATCGCCATCAGTGTTTCAGGCACCAACAAGGTAGTGGTGGGATAATGATTTCGGCTGGGATTATTGGAGGTACGTTAGTTTGCACATGGAGAGTGCCAGAAGGCGTAAAAATGACGTCAAAAACTTACATAGGTTTTCTGAAGGAGCACTTTGAACCATGGCTGAAGAAGCAAAGGTTGACGTTCGGAAAAACTATTATTTTTATGCAGGATAATGCTCCATCGCATACAGCAAACAAAAGCAAAGAGTATTTGCAACAACTGGGGTTCGCTGGGCGACGGAAGATGAGTGGCTTGCAAATTCACCAAATTTGAACCCAACTGAGAACCTTTGGAGTATCATAAAGCGACGCCTCAATGCAAATGGACGTCAGTTTAAGAGCAAAGATGAGTTGTGGGATGCTCCCCAAGAGGTATCTCGAAGAATAACCGTTGACGAAATCACAAATTTGACTAATTCTGTGGACCAACGTTTTTACAAGTCATTCATAAAAAAGGATCGCATAATTATGTCAACTTAGAAATTGCCATGTAGTTATTGTGTTCTAATGATTTTTCCTAGTTTATGTAATGTTTGAATATCATTTCAATAAACAAGTTATGGATGTATATTGTGTTTTTTCTCAACCTCGTTAATAACTTGACACACTGAAATCAACGGCGATTCCTGTCACCTGCCATAGTTTCGCTAATACTGCTTTAAATACTTTTATTTTCTGAATGGAGTATCTGAATATTATCGTAAGCACATTCTCAAAGTTTCATGGATTTTTATTCACTCGTTCCTTAAATATTAAAAAAAAAAATGTAAACACGTTAATAATTTGATACGCAATGTATATATTTATATTTGGTTTTGGAATTTGCTTTTTCTGGATTAGAAAATTACTCCTCATAAACATTTCTGTATATATATATATATATATATATATATATATATATATATATATATATATATATATATATAGAGAGAGAGAGAGAGAGAGAGAGAGAGAGAAATATATAAGAAACGGTTTTCTGTATGAAAATCTATTTGTGAAATAGTGTACCTGTTGTATATATTAATCAGACAGGAATATGTTTTTATTATAATGAATTCGTGTTTAATAACTATTGATTACATTCGATGTAAGCTTGAAATGACCCTTAAGACCCTTAAAATTTCACAAAGATTAAAGATATCTGAAAATTCAAGTAGGGATTGTAGTTTCTTTTTATTTACTTTGCATAAAGCTAAAATAAACTAAATATAGCCCACCTTACAACCCCTATTACGCCTGGCAGCTGTGCTTCAATATTTATAATGATTAATTTATGAGTTTAGGAGTGAATCCCGTACATATAAATGTATAAGATTATACGCATAGAAAACTTTATACAGAGATTAGTGAATAAAAAGGAAAACTTTTACTTACAGCAACAGTCGAGGATTTCTTGTTCCGATAAAGACAACAAGACGCCTGTTTTTTTGAAATGCTGACCTTCCAATGACCCGGTGGCTGAAAAAGCCCAACAGCCGCCACAATCCTTCTACAATATATAATCAGTAGAAGAAAGAATGTTCAAAATTAATTGATAGAATTATACAAACCATTCTTACACACACACACACACACACACACACACACACACACACACACACACACACATATATATATATATATATATATATATATATATATATATATATCAGGGGCGGAGATGGGACTAGTGCCACTCGTGCCCGGCACGACCAATAATTCGGTTAATGTTATTCAAAATGGATTAAAAATCATCCATTAATTTCAAGCAAACATACTTAGTCTGATCTCAAATTAAATTACATATCTATTCAAGTTTCGATAACTAAGTAGCAAAAAATTCATAAATATATCTGGGAATAATACAAGGATGCTGTTTTGAACGGGTTGTCTTTGTCCGGCCACCGCCAGATTCATTGAAAACTCCATAACAGCGGCTATGACGTTGAACGTCCGTAATTCGTGCCAAGCCAAACCTTTACTCGTAATAATCATAATGTTAGAGAAATCCAGATTTTTCTGTAATCACCCGCAAAGTGAAGCCCACTTATAGTGCCTAAAATATTTAGCACGATTGAGCCTGCTGATGTCTGTTTTAGGAAGAGGATGAGGGACCGAGAGAGAGAGGGGGGAGAGAGGGATCTCTAGACACATACATACGCATAAACACATGAAGAACGATTACTACTACTGTTGCAATATGTAGTAGCACGAATAGTTCTGTGTAAACATAACCCCGCGTGTATATCAGATTGTAAATAAATATCAGTGATGAAGTTATTGTTTCATTAATTAATAAAGAACAGGGTTTGAATAAGAGTGAATTTGTTTTTTGGAGGAATTTTTTTTTTTTCGTGAATTTTGAATCATAGAAATCTACGAAAAATACAGGTTTTAAGTCATTTTATATTAATACTAAGAAACCCGTCAATCCAATAAACCTTCGTAGAATCACGCAATAGCAACTATGATTACTTATTTGGGTCCACGGACCACGGATTGGGAACTAAAGTTGACAAAGGGCACGGGGGGGCGGCACGACAAGCAATAATAGGCTAGAGTCACCACTGATATATATATATATATATATATATATATATATATATATATATATATATATATTGTTGTTGTTGTTGATTTTTAAACGATATTGAGGTTAGCGTCTCCACCTTTAAGATCGGATGTTTTTTTGTTTAGAAATTGCCCATTTTTATTTTGGACGTAAACAAATAATTTTTTTTTTAAGTAATCTACGTACATGCGTGTTTCGTGGTCCTACCCCTCTTCAGCGTAGCTTAACTGTTATTAGGACTCGAACCCTGGACCTTACGTATTTCAGTCCAGCGTCTTAATCCATTACGCTAGGATGCCATAGACCATTTACTGTTTAGTTTTTATCGTTTATATATTTACGTAGATTTTATATGCAGTGATGAAACGATTACTGATTAAATATCTAAAAATTTAACTATAAAATTACGTTTCTAAATTTTTTAGATAAGGATTGGTTATTCGTATTATTTGGATTCATCAGACTATTATTCTCATCTTGAGTGTCATTTACGCAACGTTTCGGTCGCGAACTTGAGAATGTTTCTGTCGAACTTGGGAATTTGGACAGAATTTGGAACGGAGCACTTTATTTACTTCTACGGGGTAGTATGCTTTTGTTCCACCAACCATGACTGGATAGAGGTCCTAGGTAATTTGCAATTGTATTTTTCGATCGCCTCTACTGAGGATTGAACCTTTAACCTTCAGAAAAATATCATTTTTTACAATTGATTTTATAAATGCTCTAACAACTTGTGGACAATTATAGTATGAATTGTAGGATGCTTAAACCTTTTTTTTATTTCTAGTTGTAAATATGACTATTAATTACTAATTATTACTGTATAATATATATATATATATATATATATATATATATATATATATATATATATATATATATATATATATATTAACGTTATTTTCTTATTACTGTATATATTATCTATTACTTATAATTAACGTTTTCCATATCGTGTTCAATTCTATACTATATCCACTTAGAAATCGAGTGTCTCGCAGCATATGTGCTGCTTCTTTGTATCATCTTACTTTCCACTGTTCTTTTCTATAATTTTTACTTCGTCCTATCATGATTGATGGTTTCCCTTTTCCCTCCAGATATATTGAAACAATTCCCGTTTAGCTTGTCAATTTCTGACATTTCATCCGCAGACGCGTGCCACATTTTAATTCATGAACATACATATATGTATAAACACCTATACACACACACACGCACACACACACACACACACATATATATATACATATATATATATATATATATATATATATATATATATATACTAGCATGTTAACCCGGCTTAGACCGGGTCATTCGTGTAACATAGGCAGTTCAATATAAACATTCAAATAAGTAGTTCAATATAAACATTCAAATAAGCAGTTCAATATAAACATTCAAATAAGCAGTTTAATATAAACATTCAAATAGGCAGTTCAAGATAAACGTTCAAATAGGCAGTTCAATATAAACATTCAAATAGACAGTTCAATATAAATATTTAAATAGGCAGTTCAATATGAATATTTAAATAGGCAGTTCAATATAAACATTCAAATAGGCAGTTCAATATAAATATTTAAATAGGCAGTTCAATATAAACATTCAAATAGGCAGTTCAATATAAACATTCAAATAAGCAGTTCAATATAAACATTCAAATAGGCAGTTTAATATAAACATTCAAATAGGCAGTTCAATATAAACATTTAAATAGGCAGTTCAATATAAACATTTAAATAGGCAGTTCAATATAAATATTTAAATAGGCAGTTTAATATAAACATTCAAATAAGCAGTTCAATATAAACATTCAAATAGGCAGTTCAATATAAACATTCAAATAGGCAGTTCAATATAAACATTTAAATAGGCAGTTCAATATAAATATTTAAATAGGCAGTTCTATATAAATATTTAAATAGGCAGTTCAATATGAATATTTAAATAGGCAGTTCAATATAAACATTCAAATAAGCAGTTCAATATAAACATTCAAATAGGCAGTTTAATATAAACATTCAAATAGGCAGTTCAATATAAATATTCAAATAGGCAGTTCAATATAAATATTTAAATAGGCAGTTCTATATAAATATTTGAATAGGCAGTTCAATATAAACATTCAAATAAGCAGTTCAATATAAACATTCAAATAGGCAGTTCAAGATAAACGTTCAAATAGGCAGTTCAATATAAACATTCAAATAAGCAGTTCAATATAAACATTCAAATAAGCAGTTCAATATAAACATTCAAATAGGCAGTTCAAGATAAACGTTCAAATAGGCAGTTCAATATAAATATTTAAATAGGCAGTTCAATATAAACATTCAAATAGACAGTTCAATATAAGCATTCAAATAGGCAGTTTAATATAAACATTCAAATAGGCAGTTCAATATAAACATTCAAATAGACAGTTCAATATAAACATTCAAATCGGCAGTTCAAGACAAACATTCAAATAGGCAGTTCAATATAAACATTCAAATAGGCAGTTCAATATAAGCATTCAAATAGGCAGTTCAATATAAACATTCAAATAGACAGTTCAATATAAACATTCAAATCGGCAGTTCAAGACAAACATTCAAATAGGCAGTTCAATATAAACATTCAAATAGGCAGTTCAATATAAACATTCAAATAGGCAGTTCAATATAAACGCGACGAATATCAAAACATGGTTGTTTTTAACGGACTACTAACCTCTTTACAATTTCAATTCTTCCCGTTCTCCGGCGATTGGTCATTGTGTTGGAGACGCTGGAAACATGTTACTTGCATAAGAAGGAACACCACAATAACTTCTAGTTATATTCACTTTAGGTTTTTTGTTTATTTTTATTCTTAATCTTCAAATCCCCGTGACTATCGGAATTACAATATACCTTGCTAGGTTTTCTTACATTCTGACCATAAACGTCCCCATAGCTTCCGGGACGCACGAGACGATCCTTCACCGAGTGAATCACTCGGTCTACTTGAAAAGCTCAGCTCTTTCATACGATTCATGTTAACCTATATAATGAGTATTTCTTTTCTTAATAATATCTAACTGTTACTGTTATTACTGTTATTTTGTTATTGTTATTTTGTTGTTATTATTATTACTGTTACTATATTACTGTTGTTTTCTTATTCCGATTTACAATGCCTCCCCACGGGACAGAGTTAGACACCAGGGTTGTTTTTTAACGTGGAAAAAAAGGAACAAAAATAAAAATTGTCTCAGTCGTGAAGAATTTCTCCTTCACTGACAGAGAACAAAAAATTGAAGTGCAGCATCTGAAGAACAGATACTACACTTTGATCGTGTCCCGAAGGCCAAATTACTTATAATTAACGTTTTCCATATCGTGTTCAATTCTATACTATATCCACTTAGAAATCGAGTGTCTCGCAGCATATGTGCTGCTTCTTTGTATCATCTTACTTGCCACTGTTCTTTTCTATAATTTTTACTTCGTCCTATCATGATTGATGGTTTCCCTTTTCCCTCCAGATATGATCAGTCATATCCGGTTTTTCAATCTCTCCACGCATTGAGGTTTTTCGATGTTCTTCTTACCGTACTTTTCGTGGACGCCATGTCTCACCTTTGTATAGTTTTCCACATTTACATAGGATTTCATATACACAAATCTTGGTCATGATTTTTCTGTAGGATGCTTGACTCACAAAAGCTGTTTCTATAGAGCTGGATTGCTTCTGAATAATGTCCTGATGTCATACGGATTACATATTAGTTAAAGATACACCTGAAGAAGATGGGAGGTTACATCGATCGAAACGTTGTGTAAATGACACTCAAGATGGGAATAGTAGTCTGATGAATCCAAAAAATGCAAACCATAAAATTGTTAGTGCCCCCCGCGATACCGTAGAAACACATGCTACACGTGCATATATTTTCTCAAACGTAAAAAAAAACAAAAAAAAAACGTGGTGGTGGTGGTGGGCGGAGAGCTTTACTGGAAGTTCAAAATCAATAAATATTTATTATTTCATTATTACTACCAACAGTAGAAGATTTTGTTTTAACAAAATCAAATAAAAAATGATAATTAAAAGAATCGTGTTTGACATCGTAAAATACGCGCACATTTTTCCGATTCCGATACCCTAAAAAGTTCCGATTCGCGATTCCGATTTCGATTAATCGTCTCAACACTAAATGCACATACATTTAAGTTCATGATTATTATTATTATTATCATTATTATTATCATTATTATTATTATTATTATTATTAGTAGTAGTAGTAGTAGTAGTAGTAGTAGTAGTAGTAGTAGTTCAAGTTTATATACATGTGTTTTTTCTATATTAATTGAGCTTAGAGAATAACCAAAAGTCACAGGGAATAAGTTCTGGACTATATGGACGGTATGACACTGTCTTTATGCCCATCTTGGTCAAATATATGTAATAATATAGATATGTTTTATATATATATATATGTGTGTGTGTGTGTGTGTGTGTGTGTGTGTGTGTGTGTGTGTGTGTGTGTGTGTGTGAAAACATATGAATGTTTTATACTTGTTAATTATATATATTTCTGATTAAAATTTTAATCAAATCCATTAACAAATTGTAAGTTTTTAGAAACCTACATTTACAAATAAAAGAGGGTGTTGGTGAAATATAATGTTAAATCACGTGCGTGTCTCTTGTCCGTTTTTTTAATGAATTTTTTAACGAGATGTAATCTTTTTTTTTTTTAAGAATTATCATATAATGACTTGCTTTAATCAAATTTTAATCATAAATAATTTCAAAATTATTTCCCCTAGCGTTTTGCCAGATAATTTTATTGACTTTATATTTTTTGTAAATTTACTATCATAAATCCAAAAATACGAAACCTTGGAGTGTAGAGTTAACTCCCTTTTCTCCTTTGTCAAAAATGGCGACTTCTACACCTGAAGAAGGTCGGAGGTTGCATCAACCGAAACGTCATGCAGATGAGAACAATTGTCCGATTAATCTAAATGATGTAAACAATTATAATCCATCTCAAAAATTCAGAACTGTAGGAATTAATAAAGTTTGTGAATAAAATTATCACACTGATTGCTAATTAAAATTATATATATATATACACATACATACACACACGCATATATATATATACACACAAACATACACACACGCATATATATATACACACAAACACACACACACACACACACACACATATATATATATATATATATATATATATATAATACTAAAACTATCGTTCTTGGTTGTTTGATAGCGCAATATCCTCCTATTCCTACTACTACTACTACTACTACTACTATGCCTCCTCTTCTTGCTACTACTATTACTTCTCCTCTTATAACTACTACTACGCCTCCTCTTCCTCATCCTACTATTACTACTAATGGTTGACATGTATTTTCCCTCCTACTACTCTAAACAGAATGATTCATAGAAATCTATCTATATTTTTTTTTTCATTTTAATATACTTTCATAGAAATGTTTCTGTTATGTCACAAAAAACTACTTTCTTTACGTCACAAGTGTCATGCTCATACATTAATTCCATAGCTAATATAACATACTGACCCCTTAGGGGATGTTTTGCAACTATTCTGTATTACAACTATACTGTCGCAATTTTCTCACAAAAAATCAACTTTGACCTGTTGACGTATTTTTTTTTTTTTTTACTGTGTACGTTTCAGCGACCTAATTTTTTTTTTTCGTTTTAAATTATCCAAATAAACAATTGTTAATACTTTCTGCATTTTTTGTTACATCGTTCATTTCCGTATTACGTTTAAGTTATTTTAACGCAATTTTCTTACAAATAAATCTACTATTTTACAATTTATTGTTTTACTGTGTGCGTTTTCAGCGAGCCAATTTTTTTCCCACATTTAAATTAATAGATATTTCAAAATTTGAATTTAACTTTAAGTATTATGGTATCTGTTCAGTGCACATTTACCTGTAAGTATGACAAACCACTTATAATTCAATGGCTGCAAGTTTTTTTTTCGAGATTAAACAATTATAAACAAAACGACTCATAGAAATCTATCTATATTCTTTTTTCATTTTAATATACTTTCATAGAAATGTTTCTCCTATGTCACAAAAAACTATTTTCTTTACGTCACAAGTGTTACGCTCATACATTAATTCCATAGCTAATATGACATACTGACCCAACGGGTCACGGGTAGTCTAGTATATATATTAGCAGAATTGCCCGTCGTTGACTGGGTTCAAAAACAGCCTACAGAAAATGGACTCTGATTTATGAAAGTATGATAGCTTATGAAAAGGAATGGCTATAAAGAGATAGCTTCGAATTTAGGGGTATCAAAACCAAAGCAAAATATGATGAAAGTAAAAATAAAATAGATAAACCCCATGATTTATTATACCATACCTGTTCACACTGAAACACTTATCACAATATTCTGTGGATCTATATTTAAAAAAAAACTTGTTAAACTTTGTGAAATATTTCCATTCTATGGAGGTCAGGTGCGAACGAACATCCCATAATTTTATTATACCATATTTCTTCAAACTGAAACATAATTATCAAAGTATACTTACGCAGATAGATATGAAAAGTCTTTATTAAAGTTTGTGCCTATTTCCATTCTATGGAGGCCAGGCGCAAACACAGACCCCACAATTTTATTATACCATCTCTATTTAAGTCAAAACATACTTATCAAAGTATTCTTATGTACATCTATATCAAAAACACTTGTAAACGTTTTTTTTTTTAATTTTTAAATTTTTTATTTCCATACTTTGTGGACAAGGCGCGAACGCAGACCCCACAATTTTAATGAAACACCGTTCTGCCAGATCATACATACCCATTCCTGTGTCTCGATACATCTTCTATCATTATATGTAATCAGTTTTATAAAGTACCTATTTACAATGCCTCCCCACGGGACAGTTAGACACCAGGGTCGTTTTTTAACCTGGAGAAAAGGTACAAAAATAAAAATTGTCTCAGTCGTGAAGGATTTCTCCTCCACTGAAAGAGAACGAGAAATAGAAGTGCCGCATCTGAAGAACAGATACTACACTTTGATCTAGGCCAAAAAAGTAGCTAACCATATAGGAGCCTATTAGTGACTACACACACACACACATTCAGCTTTATATTTTAGATATACATATAGCCATTCGAATACCGTACTGTTTAGTTTTATCGCAGATCATCAGTTCGGCTAGACTAGTACCTTAACTTAGCCGGGAATTGAACCTACACAAATTGCGTTGATAGTAGTCCTACTTTCTGGCTCATATGTTTTATATATAATGAAGCCATTTTGTTGGAAAAAATAATTGAAACATGCTGTGAATTTACATCAATTTTAAAACACTTATAAAGATTGAAAGCATTACGAAAATGCTGGTTTCATTTTTTTGTTTTTAATTGGTTAAAAATTGATTTTTTTAGACAGTGCATATTAGTAAGAAAAAAAAATAAAATGACAAAACTAACAGAATTCCAAACAGAGCAGATTGTTGATGACTAGAAGTTCTATTAATACGAAAGGGGCTGACATGGTGGCCGTATGGAGAGGAACTTAATCGAATGTCATAACAGACTATGAAAAAAAAAGTGCTTCCTCTAAACAAAATTATGTAGATAATCGAACCTGTCTGAAAGAGATTGTAGAGACCTTGTAGGGATTATGAAGAAAGAGTACAAAACCACGAAACCTAAAATTATAGTCGCGCTTAATAATTATCTGGATAATCCCGTTTCAACAAAACCTGTTTGCCGAAGTTTTCAGAAGGTTAGGTTTTATGGGAGGTCTGCCATCAGAAAATCACTGCTCCAAGGTGTTTCCACTATTTTCTTACATCCCTACCCATATATATATATATATATATATATATATATATATATATATATATATATATATATATATATATATATATATATTATTCCAAATATAATCATAGGAAATAACTAACACACACAGACACACAAAGTTCCTTTTATATACTAGTAGAGATATACGCTTCACTTAGCAAATTTATAAACATGTTAATCACCTAATCATACCATACATACATCCCCTACTCACATTTGGCCCGAGGCCTGACATAGCTACACAACTTCCGGCCCTTCATCCAGCATGCTTTGAATCGACCTGTTACGCACACCATTTGAAAAGGGAAAATTTTTCCGAAATTATTATGGAACACGTCGCATGAAAACAAGTAAGACATTTTACCATACAACTGAATAAATATATATATTAAAAAAAAATAATAATAATAAAACATATATATATATTTATGTACTTATTGATTTGTAAATCGCCACTTGTTCTCGTCTCCTCTTACCAACAGCGACTATAATTCATTCCTCGCATTGTGACAGCCTTCTAAATCTCTTTTACATACATATATATATATATATATATATATATATATATATATATATATATATATAATATAAAGTTATATATATATATATATATATATATATATATATATATATATATATATATATATATAGGAAGACGAGTTGTTAAGGAACGTCCGAGTTAGAAGACGCTCAATATTCCACGTGGTGGAGTTTATAAAAACTCTTCTTCGACGTATAGCATACCATGTTTGGTCACCACTAGTTGAAAGTAAAAAGCTGTTCCTATTTACTTGCCTCCCCACGAGGGCAGTTAGACACAAGGACTCTTTTGCATGTTGAAAGTCCAGCTCCCCAAAAAGGGCACTCAAGATTGGAACAAAATGTAGGTTCTTTTCTTTTGTTGGTATAGTATTTAGGAATTACGAAATACGTTTTATAAACTATATTAAAAGAAGAAAAGACTTGCCTGATTTTTAACTTCAGTGACGTAACCTTTTTTCCTCCAATCAACTTCCTTTGGAAGGTCGCTGACATTCACAGATTTTGACATAATTGTTGAGCTGTTTAATTCCATGGCATGGGGTGGGATACCGCTCTTTAACATTGAAAATTCAGCGTGATCCTTAAAAAAAGAAACGCATATATTTAACAAGATAAAAATAACATTTATTTCATCTATTATACAAAGAGCAAAATGTGTGTGTGTGTGTGTGTGTGTGTGTGTGTGTGTGTGTGTGTGTGTGTGTGTGTGTGTGTGTGTTAATATCTCACCGTTTATATATCTTTTCTCAGCCGTATCGAATCGGATCGAGACCGGTACCATCTAAAAGAGCGATGCCTCGGTCGAATAATATGTTAGAATTAGAAAAAAAAAATAACAGTCAATTGTTTCGTATAGAAATAAACGTTTAAACCAAGGAAGGATCGGAAAAGTCATGCCTTTCTAAACAACTTCGGAAACTGCGCATGCGCGTCAAGCATTATTTTTTGAATTGCTTTAAATAAAAGAATTTTCAACGTTATTTCGCTCTCAGGTGTAAGGCAGTGAATTAGGAGGTTGTATCGTAAGCTTTAGTTCTCACCTTTGAATACACGTAATGGTGGTCTTTTTTTTAAACATGGTTGTTTTTGATTTTTTTTTTATTAGTGGTTTTAAAAGAAAGTTTGAACATTTTAACAGGGTTAAAAGATTTTTATCTGCCATAACATTTTTCTTATTTCAAGGATTACGTAATGTGATTTTGTTTTTACTTTTAACTAATCATTTTTATAGCAGATATTTCGCTTAGCAAATCCTACTTTTTGAAAACTGAATTATTTTCACTTTGGTTTCGTTGCAACACACCGTAACGAGAAATCTTTCTAGACTGAATTCGCTTAAATTGGTTTTAACGTACTTCTGTTTTTTTGCCTAATTACATTTACCTGTTTTATCCAGTTTTATTTTATTTTTAAGTTAGCAGCTGTGTCCAAACCCAACTTCATCTCCCACCCCCGGGCAACGCCAAGTATCCATAAAAGGATAGCCCCCTGTTTCCGTTGTCACAATTTTTTTTAAATTAAAAGCGGTTTTTACGATCGGGAAACCAACCCTCCGTCGCACGTATGTCTGTGTGTATGTATGTTGGCTAAATCTTTTGTCATCGGCATTGTACACTGTACAGATACCAACGTGGCAGCGTAAAAAAGAGCGATTACTCGGACACAAAATATTAAAAAATTGGAGAAAAAAAATCGCCGATTATTTCGTGTAGAAATGTCGTTTTGTTCGAAGGGGTTCAGATAAAAACCCTGCTTTAGCAGTTTGCAAACCGTGCATGCGCTGACCGTCGTTATTTTCTTCCGTTTTAAATAGCTAAATTTGCGACGGTATAACATTTATCTTCGTGGGCCCATCGATAAACGCGATTGCTTACTAAATTGTGCGAGTTAGCACCCGGCATGTGTCTTCTTCTTTTTTTTTTTTTTTTGCTTTTATTTTTTGCTTACAAAATTTTGCTTTCGATTTCACCGTTGCCTGATGGCACCCAAGTCCCGTTTTTACTTCTGCCAGACAGCCATCCCCACCCCGCCCCCTTTGTCACAATTTTTTATGAGCCGGCATCGCCCCCTCCCCCTGCTAATATGTTAATAAAAGGAAAACTGAAGAATATTACAAGAAATTTACTTGTGAAATCAACTAGAAGAAACTGTTGAAAATGCCGCACTCGGAGTTCATCAACTTTTGTATGGAAATGTTTTATTAATAGCACTACCACATGCGACAGGAATTCGACAATAACGAAACGCCATTATGATTTTGAATCTATTCACTTCTAAACTCAATGCTGATTGGTGACAAACATTCTATTTCCCTTTTGGTTTACCCAATCAGAGATCATATGGGAGTTGATAATAAGGCAAGGCCAACTGGACTCTTTATTTTTCTCTTGCCAGGAGACCCAAGCTGAATTGTTCCGCGACATTTCTTTCAATCTCAAATCTTCTCTCCTGGTGCAAAACCAAACCTCCCGGGTCGTTCGGTCCTAGGGTTCGACAAGAAACTCCACGGACCCAACATGACTAATACAGCAGCGCACACGTAGACTTTATATAAGACACGCATGCACATACATACATACATACATACATACATACATACATATTTACATACATACATACATACATATATATATACATACCTGGCCCTGACTTCAACACCTGTGTACTGTACACATTCTTCGTATATGAATAATTTTCTACAAACAGGATTTTCTAACGGATGTATTTCTTTACTAACACCTTTGTCTTTTATTTACTCCTAGTTTGGCGGTGCGTGTGTGTGGGTGGGGTAAATCAAAACAAAATGGAAAATAAAGAATAAGCGAAGTAATAACCTTGTTTATATATTATTAAAAAAAAAACGATGTTAAAACTTCTTAAAGACACCAGAAAAACAAAAACAAAAAAAAAAAAACAGAAAAAACAGCGAACGTGATGAAAAAATAAAAAACGAACGAAAAATGGCATAAATAACCCTGTTTAAATATTAAAACTTTAAAAAACGAAATAAAAATTCTTACATCTCGGCTC
Organism: Euprymna scolopes; assembly: GCF_053919585.1. Classification (NCBI taxonomy): domain Eukaryota; kingdom Metazoa; phylum Mollusca; class Cephalopoda; order Sepiida; family Sepiolidae; genus Euprymna; species Euprymna scolopes. Next base: position 156,689,160 of record NC_136488.1, read on the forward strand.
GAACGTGCGATATTAAGATACCGACGCTGTGACTAAACCGACTGAGCCATGACCACAACAGTAAAATAGGGTCGGGTTTTTTTATATTTAAACTAATTCAACAAAACCCTTTTTTGCGCATGCGTGTATGGCTAAATTGTCATGAAGGAATGAGTTTTTGCTACCCCTCCTTGTAGAAAAGTGTCCCGTTGAGGGTGAAGGAATTAATGTTTTTAGCCGAATTTTCGCGTCCGAATGGTCGAGCTTATAAATATAAATCCGTCGCCTCTGTCGAAAGTTTTTGCGAGAAATACAAACACATACACACAAACAAATATTTTGCCTTATATATATATATTTCGGTTTGGCGATGGGCGCAACAGCTAACGCGTCACGTTTTTCTTTTTTTTTTTACTTTCTTTTTCTCCTTCGCGATACGGGTCCGAGCCTGCCTATCTACTGCCATTTTTTTTTTTTTGCACTCGCAATTTTCCTTTTTTTGCCCAACAACACCCTTACACGCACCTCCACTTTCTTTTCCGCCACGCGTCACGGGTTCGAGTCTGCCTGCCTATTACAACTTTTTTTTTTTTTTGCTCAACACGCACCTACAAACACCCGGGCAACGCTGGAAACTCAGGCTAGTGTAATATATATTGGGTACGCCTAGACACACACACACACACACACACACACACACACACACACACACACATATATATATATATATATATATATATATATATATATATATATATATATATATATATGTGTGTGTGTGTGTGTGTGTGTGTGTGTGTGCGTTGTTTTGATAAAATGTTTTTGCAATTATATGCCACTCTTGGTGTATACCAATCTTTTTTATTTTTAGAGACGTATGTTAAATACAACAACAGGGTATATAAAAAATAAGAATAACCGTATAGTTACATTCCAAAATCCAAATTTTCATTTTTCATGCAAAAAAAAAAAACTTGGTCTTTTTTTTTTTTACTGTTCCGTTTCGTTATGTATAAAATAAACGGTCCTGTCAATACCGTCTCTTTTCGTGCATATACGCTTTAGAAAAAAATAGAAACTAGTTAAGTTTGTAGAGATTTGTCCCCTTGGATATGAAATAATTGCTACTTGAGTATCTATAAGCTTAATTAAAGTATATTGATTTATTTGATACACAATTATGTTTATATATATACTAGCATTTCAGCCCGGCGTTGCCCGGGTTTGTGGATGTGTATGTTGAGCAAAAAAAAAAAAAGTGGTAGTAGGAAGGCAGGTTCGAACCCGTACCGCAAAGGAGGAAAAGAACGGGGTAAAACCTAACGTTTATGCTGTTGCGACCACCACCAAACCGGAAGCGACATTTTTTAAAATTAAGGCTAGACAATCTAAAGGAGAAGATAACTTTCAAAAATATCGGCGAAAAAAGTGACCCCCCCCCCGTAGAAAAGTGCATAGTTGAAGGGGAAGATATTAATGTTTTTAGCCAATTTTTCGATATTTGTCGTATGAAAGGTCGAACTTTAAAACGATACTGATCTTGGTAAAATCCGTTGCCTCTCTTGAAAGTTTAAGGCAGACATGCAAACAGACATACATACATACATTTATATATTGGTAACTAAAAATTTTCGACCCAAACTGATGAAAAAGCTTGCCCTATCTCTGAATACCCTTTATGTAAAATTTCAAATATTTAGACCAGAAATTGTCTGAGTAATTATGAAGAGACCACAGAGGTCAATTTCTTTAAAACTTTGACCCCTATTATGACCCCTTGAAATATATTGTTTTGGGCTCAAATCAAGTTATTAAGTTAGACCCATGTCCAAGGAACCTATATCTAAAATTTCAAGTGTGTAGACCCAAAATTGTCGGAGGAGTTTGGTAGAGTTCTCAATCGCCAAATTTCTGGCCCAAAACCGATCACATCGATTTTCCCAAATCTCAGTACCATGTATATCAAATGTCGAGTCTGTAGACTAAAAATTGGCAGAGTTATTGCGTAGGGAAATGTACACAGACACACACACAGACACACACACAAACACGTTCATTTTTATAGATAGATAGATAGATAGATAGATAAGCAAAAATACATATGGAAACAATTTTGTGTTTACTGCACACTTTTTACTCAAATATTATGCAAGTATAAATCATGTAGAATATCTGCATGAATATCATTACACGTAATAGTTGACTAAAGATGATCATTCCATAAAAAAAACGAAAAAACTAATAAGGAATTAATTAAAATGAATGTTTAAAAGAATATGAAAATTATCTAGATCTTTTGCTAGTGAATGCAATTCTACGACCCATATATAAGAAAATTTTCTTTTCTTTTTAAATAAATAGAAAAAGGGTTTTTAATATGAATATCAATACATACAAAAGAGAAACGAATTTATATATATATATATATATATATATATATATATATGTGTGTGTGTGTGTGTGTGTGTGTGTGTGTGTGTGTGTGTTATTAATATTGGTAAGTTACCAAAATATCTAACTGTATAGGAAAAAAACGTAAAGAATTAGTTTCGTATTTTCAACCGATGTATGCAATTTTAGATATAATCTAATTTAGACTAATAATAATAATAATAATAATAATAATAAGTAATTTATTTTCAGAATTTTTAACAAATTTCAAAACGATTTAATTCAAATGTTAAATAAACCCTGTCTCGCTTTACAATATGAACAAAGATGGCTGCCGAAACAAAAACAGTCTTCTATGAACTTTTTTTTTTCTTGCAGCTTTATCTTGTCATGTTAGATTTTTTCTAGCAAAGCAAACAATTCTACCTTTTTTTAAGAGTCTATGCACGAAAAGAGACGATATTGACATAATACTAACAATTTGTTTCAGCATAGCGAAATGGATTTGTAAAAAATGTATCGAAATTTTAATATGCTGGAGGAGCTGTTTTGCATGAAAAGTGAAAATTCAGATCTTGGACTCTAACTATATTGTTATTTTTTTATATGCTCTTTCGTTATATTTAACTTAGTACAAAAACCTGACCTAATGGGGAGAAACGGATGCCATTTCTTGATTCAGCAGTGTAAAAATACTCTAAATTGGTTGGAGAAATCTGGAGAATATTCAAAAAGTAAAAAAGTCGTTGCCCAGTCTTATAGATATTAGTCAAAATTGCTTACCAGATCTGCATACTCATTAATTCCCAGTCTGTAGGTGTAGAGGCCGAGGTCGGCTTTTCGATTATGTTCCGCAATTAGTTGCATATTACTTTCCCATATAAGGCGCCTGAAAAAAAATGGTCAAGTTTGAATTTATGTAACATCTTAATACATAGACACATTTGAACCGTTTAATAAGCGAAAATATTTCAAATCATATAGTTAAAACTGTGTTTACACAACTGAAGTTATGGGCCTAAAAGTTTATTTTACTTCAGTAGAGTTATTAGCTTGGTGCAAAAACAATATCGTTTTCTCCCAAATGTTACTTTTATATATGGCAAACCTGGGTGCCCGGCGTTGCCCGGGTGTGTGAAGGTGTGTGTTGAGCAAAAAGAAAAAGTGGTAGTAGGCAGGCAGGCTCGAACCCGTACTGCGAAGGAGGAAAAGAACGTGAAAAAAGCGTGACGTCTTTGCTGTTGCGCCAATCGGCAAATCGGAAGTGACCTAAGTTTAAATTAAGGCTAGTCAATCGAAAAGAGAGGATGACTTTCGAAAATATAGGCGAAAAAAGAGACCCCTCCCTGTAGAAAAGTGCCCAGTTGAGGATGAAGGAATTAATGTTTTTAGATAATTTTTCGATATTTGTTGTCCGAAGGGTCGGACTTCAAGGTGATACCGATATCGTGAAAATCCGTCGCCTCTGTCGAAAGTTTTAGGCATGCATGCATACATACATACATACATACATACATACATACATTTAAACAGACAGGTGAGATTTATAATATAGTTTTCTGAATTAATTCATTATATATATAGCCATGTTATATATCATTTTGAAGCGCATTTTTAGCTCTATCGAATCGTATTATTCGTTACCGTTCTCAATCTCTTCATTTATTTTTTGCAGGCTTTTCGGCAGCATGGATAAAATTCAAATCCGCACGATTTCTTGTTCTTCAAACTAAGCCGAAAAGCGGCCGAGACAGCTCGGGATATCAATGTTGCGTTTGGCCCAGGAACCAAAACGAACGTGTGGCACAACGGTGGTTCAAGAAATTTCGCAATGGTAACGAGTCTCGAAGATGAAGATTGCCTCGGTCGGCCAACTGCAGTTGATAACGAACATTTGAAAGCCTTAATTGAAGCCGATCCTCGCAAAATCACGCGAGAAGTTGCTGTCTAACTCGAGGTCGACCACTCAATATTCGTTCGCTATTTAAAGCAAATGGGGAAGTAAAAAAAAGTTGGATAAATTAGTGCTGCATGAATTGAACGATAATAAAAAAAAAGTCGTTTTGAGATGTCTTCTACGCTCCTTCTGCGCAACAAAAACGATTCATTTCTTGAGCGGATTGTGACGTTGGATGAGAAGTGAATCCTCTACGACTATTGGTTACGTTCAGCACAGTGGTTGGATGCCGGAGAAGCTCTACAACACTCCCCGAAGCCGAAATTGCACCAAAATGGTTATGATGACTGTTAGGTGGTCTGCAGCCGGTCTCATCTATCATGGCTTCTTGAATCCGGGCGAAACGATTACGTACTGCTGACAAATTGACGAAATGCACCAGAAGTTCTAACATATGTGCCCGAGATTGGTAAATATGAAAGGACCAATTATCCTCCATAACAACGCTCCCCCGCATGTTGCTCAACTGACCCTGCAGAAGCTGAACGAATTGGGCTTCGAGACTTTGTCTCATCCACCATATTCACCGGACCTCTCGCCCACTGATTATCACTTTTTCAAGCATCTCGACAATTTCCTGCGCGAAAAATCCTTCAAAAGCCGAGATGATGCCGAATCGGCCTTCAGTGACTTCATCGCTTTTAGAACTCCGGATTTCTATGCTAATAATATAAATAAACTTGTTTTTTGTTGGCAAAAATGTGTCGATTCTAATGCTTCTTATTTCGATTAATAAAGTTTATTATGAAAGGTTTTATGATCTTTTGAAATTGAACGTCAAAAACGATATTATTTTTGCACCAACCAATGTTTATTCCCCCACCGCATTGGAGCGTCTTAAAACTTTGGACACTCTAAGAAACAAAAATATTCTAAAACAATAAAGCATATGGTTAAGACGATTAACTACTCAAGTGATAAGGCCCCAGTTCGGGGAGGTTTGGGGGCAGTGTAAAGTTGTCACTTAATTACAACTACTCCCAGGTCCAATCTGAGAGCCAGTAATGGCACTGAGCTTTAGTTCCTCATCTATAGTTTAAATGGGAACTATATTTTACATACTATTTGTTTATTAAATATACGCCTGCAAAATAAATGGATCTGCAAACCTATCGCATAAAAACATATGTACTACATTGGGTTAAGGTTAGGGTTAAGACATAAAATTACCCAGTTGCAGTTAACGTGTCGTAAAACCTAACAGCTAAACACCATACAACGCAGCATCTAACATGCATGTTAGCTTTACAGAACGTTGACATTTTTTTATTACTAGCAGGTAGCGTTGCCTTTAAAAAAAATGAATGGTTGGTTGTTTTTGTTTTACGGCATATCAACCCGTTTCACGTCATTTTTAAAAGAATATATTTGTTTGTTTTTTTGTTTTTTTGTTTTTTTCAAATCGGTTTCTATTTAACCCATAGTTGGGACCCTAACAGGTACTACCACTCCGGGTCAGAGTGGACCTGGGAGCAACGGCAATTAAAGGGTGGCTCCACACTCCCCAAAGACCGCAAGCTGGGGCCTTACCATCGGATATAGTTTATGGTCATATCCAGGACCTTAAAAAATGAAGTAAAAAAAACAAAAACAAAGAGAAACTGAGATATGTGAATGCGACTATTATGTTTTTTTTTTCTAAACAGTTCACTCTTTAGAAATAAAAACATACTCGAACTGAGATCAAAATCAATACATAGACAGTGATTCAAGTACGATAACCATTAGGCTATCTTGACATGATCTTTAAAATGTGTTTTCATGCCTACTTATTCTTAACATAAGTAATCTGTCATATGAACGATTCACGCATGTGCATTTGTGAAACAGTTGACCAAGAGATAAAGATCTGATTACCCCCCCCCCCACATACAAATGTTTCGATTTTCACCTTTTAGCAACCTTTTTTCAGGATCAAAACCGATTAAAATTTTCCACGAGTCTGAATATCCTATATACTAAATTTTAAGTCTGTAGATCAAAATTTCGTTGAGAAGTTGAGAAGTATCCTCACACACATAAGTTTTCACTTTTATAGATATAATAGATTAATTTCAGTAAATAAAATTGGTAATGGTATACAGACAAGCAAAACTCAATTTTACCCCCTAAAATAGAATCGATTATCTTTTAAAACTTTTGTACATTACACAATCAATGTTGTTGTTTTTTATGACCGCAATGTCAATGTTTTGGGCAGCACATTAAGTTCAGCATTCTTTCCAGTTATTAGATGGCTCGTATAGAATGTACTGCATTTGGTTGCCATTAATTTAGGGCAATTCTACAGAATGCCGCTTGACACAATTTCAAAACATCTTAAATCTATTATGTTTAATGACTTTTACAAGAAGTATGTGCAAGGTAATTTAATAAATAAGATTACTATCACTGCTTAAAAGACCGCGAGAGGCCATTTTTAAATATGGTTGTGTCTTGTTTCCACGATTAAGTGATACATTATAATCGAATGACATCGTGTTGATCGGTCACAGATCAGCTGTGTAATAGCACTTCGTCACGACCGGACAGGCAGTGTTAAAGATTTTTAAGGCCAAATAGATGCGCAAAACCCAAATCGCCAACGATGTATTCGCCATCAGTTTATATTCGAACAAGCAGGTCGTCAGTTTGATCTACCTCGGCCAGGATCTGGTCACTAAGAACAGGAATAGCCGTGAGTGGACGCAGAAAAAGTAGTGGCTGGGTCGGTTGCGCTCCTATTTTGGGAATGACCAACAGCAAAATGAGTGACGGATATCGGGGGCAACCTGTTAAACAACAGCGTGCTGTCAGTCATGGTTTATGAGTTCGAGACCTACCACAACCAACCATTAGAAGCTAGCTTTCACCCAGCAACCAATTGATAGATGTTCAATGGACTAGTAATGTCAGCAAATAAAAGATAACGATAAAATTGTCGCCCTAGAAAAGACGACATGATTCCATTTCCTTTTGATGAAAATCGGTTTTCTTTTTTTTTCTTTTTTTTTTGCAGACCATCTACTAGTTGGTCAGTTGTGTACAAATCAAAAAAGTGATAGGAGCCTTCTATCATGTCTGAAAGTGACACAATATTAAACGAGGCAGATCGGAAATGCGCCACTGCACAACTCATGCTCTCTACTGATCCAAGTTATGAAAACAGGACCATTGCCAGCACCCTCAAAATGCCCAAGAAGATAAAAACAAAGTTTCCGGTAACTGTTATGGTCTATGGTATGGCTGTTAGTGAGGGCATATCATGCCACCTGACATTTTCGAAATCGGCTTGAAATCCAACACCAATGTGTACCTGGGTGTGCTGAACGTGGTGATCCCCTGGTGCAATCAGGTGGCCGTTGGCAGACCCTGGATCTAACAGCAGGACTCGGCGCTGACTCACAAGTCCAAAGAGACCCAGGTTTGGCTTCAGAACAGGTGCTACGACTTTGTACCCTTCTCTCACTGGCCCCTCTCCTCCCCTGACCTGAATCCGCTGGACTATTTCGTTTTGTCATACGTCGAGAACATCACCAACATAACCTCCCACAACATCAAAGCCAGCGTGATCGCCAACACTTGTGGAAAAGGCATGCCCTTATTTCCGGACCGTATCGAGACGATGATTGAGGTTGAAGGCGGTTACATTAAATAGATGTCAGCTCTACTACATAATCAATTTAGCTGAATTGTTTGGGTTTTTTTTTCAATAAAAGTTTTAAAATAAAGTTGTAGTGGTTTTTTTTTCTTTGGGACGACAAGTTTATCGTTCCACCCTGTAGCTCTGCTGAGGCGGCGATTTGATCAACAAGTTGAAGTCATCAGATGATCAATGGACATGAATGCTGACTGACTGGCTGCTGATCCACATCAAGGGCCCGCTCAACTGACTGGCAATAAGATCACGTGATTCAGTGTAACAAGATCTGATTTGCAGTTAGATTCAAACAGACTTTTCCTTTATTAGAGATTACTTTCGAAGTTTAAATGAAATATATTTTCCATGTCCACTGAAACTATGTTTTGGGCCTATCGGTATGATTCATTTTCCTTAATCCATGTTAGATTATACATGTTATGTATTAATTGGCGTGGGTAACCATGCAATATAGACACATTGAAATGATGAGGTTCTTTGATATGACAGGGGTGCGTTCGAAATGAATGTTTCTGTTAAGAGCACAATCGAAGCATGATACTTGATATTTGCATTTTAAACTTTAATTCAGGCCATTATATATAAAAAATAATTTGATAAAATCAACAGTAGGTTATTTGTTCTTGGCTACATTTTTTTTTTCAGTTATATTTGTTATCTTTTCTAAATTTTTATCTTCTGTATTAGTTTACGTTTTTCTTATGTTTTGTCCGTTATTGTCATCGTTTTAGTAGTCTTCATTTCAAAATATTTTGTTTGTTTTTAGTTTGTTGTTTGTTGTTTGTTGTTTGTAATTTTATTTTATATCTGGTTTATTCTTTTATCTTTCATTTATCTTTTACGCATTTATTCATGCTTTTCTTTGTATTTTTTTCTTTTTTTTTCTTTTTTCTTGTTTTGTTTTATTTATTTTTATTTCATCTCTATCTCTACTATTATATAAAAGTCACTTTGTGTGTGTGTGTGTGTGTGTGTGTGTGTGTGTGTGTGTGTGTGTGTGTGTGTGTGTGTGTTCCTTCCTCGTGGGTATCGAAACGGCTGAACCTATCTTTTGCAAATTTCACACAAAGGTAATTCACATGTCTGGCAGTGTTCGTAGATATGTTTTGTACAGAAATTCATTCGATAAGTAACGAACATCGAAAAAATCCGATCTTAAAAATAGGCTTACTTTTTTTATAGATGGAGATTTTTAGAGCAAAGAATTTTTACAGGATAGTATTTTACGTTACACCGACCAAGGGATATGATTCTCAACAAATCAAGGGAGATTCTCGGAAATGATTTATTCTAAAAAAGAAAAAAAAATAGAGCTATTGTCATCTGGATATAGAGATCAGTGGTAAAGTATTCGACTACAAATCGAATGGTCCCTGTTTAAGCCCGGGTGTACGTCGTCATTTTATTTTAATTTTTTCTCTTGACGATTTCAATTTACGATAAAAGAAGACGTACCATTTAAAATCGCTACAAATCATTTTTTCGTTTGCATATTTTAAAACTAAATATTAACCAGAAGTAACATTTCAAGGCATTCATTGACAAACCCAAATATCAGCTGACGTGTTAATGTAAACAAACACGGACTGAATTTTATGAACAACATTATCATTACTTTTTTATTTTATTTATTTATTTATTTATTCATTTTATGCGAATTAGTCAACCGGGCAAATTATTCGTCGCAATATACAATAATCAATAGAGGATTGATTCTATAATAATACGTACGCAATCTGCATAAATTAACATATCATATTGCAGCGTATTGTACGACCGGCAACGCCAGGCGGCCAGCTAGTATCTTTTATTTTGCGATGTCATATGTTTCAGCGAAATATTTATTTTAACCGTACTTCTCTCGTGGAGAGTTTTCGTAAGTGTAGAAAGAAAAGAAATTAAAAAAAGAAATACTAAGACTAATTCATTCAGATTTAAGAAGGCAAAAGAAGGCGAAATGTGATGAGTTTGTTATCATGTATTCGCAAAAGAAATGCCTTTGTCTGTTAGGGTCTCCATTCGAAAATATGCCGTTTAGTATATACTAGCAGGGAGACCCGACGTTGCCCGGGATTGAATGGGAATTAACGAATGCTCTATGCTTCCAATAATGTTATTGTTGTTGAAATCGATGAAATCGCCTAATTTTCAATCAAATCGATTGATTGCCTGCTCTAGTCGGGAACCTACTGCTTCACATGACTCCACGCAGTGACTTAGTCTACAATACATTGTACTCTACGTTGCGCGTTAAAAATCTACTGTTGATTTTATAAAAGTATTTGTATATAATGACTTGAATTAAAGTCAAGTATCATGGTTCAACTGTACTCTAAATAGAAACGTGTATTTCGAACGCGCCTCTGTGTTATCAAAACACCTACTGTTGATCTCATACGCTGAGCGCTTCTGCTTGGACGGTGATCAAACTTCTCAAATTCACTTTTGATGTTAGGCTCTATAAAAGTGTTAACTTTGATCAAAATCGGATATATATATATATATATATATATATATATATATATATATATATATATATATATATATATACTAACAAAGACACTCGTGCTTCGCGCGAAACTTTGCTGTACGCTCAGGTACCCGCTTTGCGGGCACCTTGCAGTAAGTGAATGTCAAAAAGCCGCACTAAATATGATCTTAACCTTTGATCTTGACCTTGGAAAATGGTGCGCACAACCAGGTTTGGTCATGATCGTCCAGTAGTGCAGACTGTAGGAGAGCATATATACATATGCTATGACATTGACCTTTGACCTCAACCGGGAAAAATGGTGTGCACGGTCTCTAGGTGGGGGACCATCACCATGCCAGGTTTTGTCATGATCGATCCAGTGTAGGCTTTAGGAAAGTTGTACACGCACACACGCACGCGCGTGCGCGCACACACACATCACACACACACATACACACACGAATGCTACAAATTTATATATATATAGTGTTCTTGGCCTTCGGGCCGGGATCAAAGTGTAGTATCTGTTCCGGCAGATACTGCAAACTATGACTAGCTATGACTAGCAAAGACCAGATGTGGGGGCAACCCCACATGCCTGACCTTTAACCAGCTCCCATTTCCCACCTCTCGGGAGCTGGTCCCCTTTTTCCCTTCCCCCTCCCTTCACTCCTCACATTAAAAATTGGCCTTGTGCCTAATTTGCTCGGTGGGGGAGCAAATAAATACCATCTGTTCCGGCAGATACTGCAAGCAAAGACCATATGTGGGGGCAACTCCACATATAAGACCTTGGTCAATGTAGGGGCAACCCTTCATACCAATTGTCACTATCCAGCTCCCCTACTCCCCGGGGAGTTGGTCCCCATTTCCCCTTCACTCCTCACTTTAAAAATCGGCCTTGTGCCTAATTTGCTCGGTGGGGGAGCAAATAAATACCATCTGTTCCGGCAGATACTGCAAGCTATGACTAGCAAAGACCAGATGTGGGGGCAGCCCCACATGCCTGACCATTAACCAGCTCCCATTTCCCACCTCTCGGGAGCTGGTCCCCTTTTTCCCTTCCCCCTCCCTTCACTCCTCACATTAAAAATTGGCCTTGTGCCTAATTTGCTCGGTGGGGGAGCAAATAAATACCATCTGTTCCGGCAGATACTGCAAGCTATGACTAGCAAAGACCAGATGTGGGGGCAACCCCACATGCCTGACCATTAACCAGCTCCCATTTCCCACCTCTTGGGAGCTGGTCCCCTTTTTCCCTTCCCCCTCCCTTCACTCCTCACATTAAAAATCGGCCTTGTGCCTAATTTGCTCGGTGGGGGAGCAAATAAATACTATCTGTTCTGCATATGCTGCACATAAGTTAATTGGTCCTTGGTCAATGTAGGGGAAACCCTTCATACTGAGACAATTACTATTTTTTTGTTCCTCCTTTTGCCCTTGTTTTAGGGGAGCTGGTTTAACCTCACATTAAAAACGACCTCGTGTCTAATTTGCTTTCGTGGGGAAGCAAACATATATATATATATATATATAAAAAAAAACAGCAGACGTGATGGAAAAATAAAAAAAAACGAATGAAAAAAATGAGATAAATAACCGTGTTTCAATATAAAAATTAAAAAAAAAAAAATATATATATATATATATATATATATATATATATCTGACACCTCGGCTCGAACGTGCAATCTTAAGATAACGACGTTGCTACTATAACGACTATAACGCGTGAGCAAAATAGGCCTTTTTTATTTAAACTAATTCAAGAAAGAACATTTTTGCGCATGCGTGTATGGCTAAATTATTATGAAGGAACGACTTTTTGCTACCATTCCCTGTAGAAAAGTGCCTGGTTGAGTGTGAAGGAATTAATGTTTTTTGACAATCTGGGATATTTATTGGCCGAAGGGTTGATCTTCAAAACGATACCGATCTCGTGAAAATCCGTCGCGTCTGTCGAAAGTTTTAGGCCCACATACATACATACATACATACATACATACATACATACATACATACATACATACATACATTTAAACAGGCAGGTAAGATTTATATTATAGAAGATTACATTTCTTGAAACGTGCATTATTTTCGAACTATACTATTATTAGAATGTTGTCAAGCCCAGTTGATTTGCTGAAATCAAGTTTCTTCATAAATCTGAAAACATTTTTGATAGATATATAGAAGCCGATTAGAATATTTAGAATGAGAGAGAGATAGAGAGAGAGAGAGAGAGAGGCGAAAGAAAGAAAGAAAATACTGAAAGGCGACTAAAGCGACAAACTTTTTTTCTTCAGTTTCATTTCCATCATAGATTTTGTTGAATGTTTTCTTAAAATCATCCCAACGATCGTTCAAGCGTAGATGTGCACCCGTGACAGCTGAAATACTAACTGTAACCATCATAAGAGTGAGGGACAGGATTATTCCGATCTGAAAATAAAAAAATGGAAATAATCAATAAAAATAATTGCACATTAAGGGCATTTTTTAAAAGTAAAGGTCTACATGTGGAACATATAGCTTTTTAAATGAATACTGTGTGTGTATATATATATATATATATATATATATATATATATATATATATATATATATATATATACTAGCTGTACCCGGCCACGCGTTGCTGTGGCTCAGTTTGTTAAAATGGAACACATTCCTCAAGAAAAATTGCATTTTGTTCGTTCATTTACTTTTATTATTTTTTGCAATTTTTTTAATCAATAAAAGTTGTTGCTTTTTTCCCCAAAAAAAAGATTAATTTTTTACCATAAATTGTTAGGTGAAAGTTTTTTTTTTTTTTCAGGAAAACTTGCACTTTTTTTTTAAAGAAATTTGGCAGTAAACGTTTCTCTTTGAAAACGGAATTTTTATTATGAAAAGAACAGATGAATGCATTACATGAACACTGTAAATAGTTATGTGAATGTAGAGAAAAGTTTGATTCTTTTTTTCAAGAGAATGTACAAATTATTTTTTTAACAGATGTTCAGAAAATAAACAGAAAAATACTTCCATCATTAATTATGCAGATTTAGTGTTTCAACATTATGCTTATAAATTACGATAAAACTTGCTGTATATGCGCTGTTTTACGGTTGTTGCAAAAATGGAACGGAAACTTAAATTTCGTTTCGTTTTAATCTTTCTTAATTTTTTAATTGTGCCCCCCAAACGAATATAATCAAAACAGTAACATTCAACAATTGTACTTTATGTATATAAAACACAAAATATTAAAAAAAAGAAAAAAAAAAGTTAATAACGAAAGGGAAATAATTCCATTTTTAAACGAAAAAGTCAGTTTGGTGTATCTTTTTGTTATTTTTTTTACATAAGTCCAGCTTACCATTCACATTGGAAATGTCAACATTTATAGGTTGGCGGGTACGTTTACAACGAATAAACACTCCAATCTAGTAGATGTATCAGAATTTTTGTAGGAATTTTTGACACCCCTATCACGAAACTGCGAATAAAATATAAAAAGACTCGTAATTTCTCTTTTAAAAGTGGGTTGTTTATTTTCTTTATGGATTATACTTCCAAAATAAACTAATAAAATTGTTTTAAAAGTAATAGAAATATTTTTTTATTTTTTAAAAAACAGTAATGAATTTTACGAACTCAATATTTTTCAATTTTTAACATTTAAAAATCTATAAAAAATTTTCTATTGATTCTATTTTTACGATATTTTCAGGATCAATATGAAATTCTATACTCTTTCCAATAAACCGAATATAATATTTTAGACAAACGTTTGTTTTTAATTCACGCCCACCCCCATTTTCAAGTGTCTGTAAAAAGTAAATAATTAATTTACTCACCAAAGTTTTATATATCACAAATTGAAGAGAAAAGGTCAATAAATAATATATTCAAATTTTTAAAAAAAGTAGTGTTTTTAGAAATTTAACTGTGAAGTCCGAAGTTTAAAATCTTTAAAAAAACAAACACGTTGTTTTTTTTTATTTATTTAATGAAACCTTGCTCCTTGCTCCTTTAATTGAAAAAAATTAGGGCTTGAGTTACATTTTTTGAGGAGTTATAAGCTTGGAAAAACGGGGTGGAATTATTCACTATTTTTCACGAAATTTCTGACACACATACCAATCTACCCATGTTAGAACGGCTTTCGGAATAGACACCCCTAACCTTGCCAGCATACCCGTAAAGCTATAAAAGTTGACATGTTGAATATGAACGATGAGTTGGACGTAATTTAAAAATGTACCGAATTTAAAAGGGAACAAAATTCAAATTTCGGTTCCATTTTTACAACAACCGTAAAGCAGAGCATGCTATGCCAATTTTACCTAACTTACTGTATTAATGCTATATTTTTAAGCAAAAAAAATAATATTTAGGGTTGGCTATAAATTCCTAAACTCATTTCACCCTAAATAATTTAGGTGACTGAAATAGGAATCTAATTGAATCTTTAATTTTCTGTATAGTATGCGAGAAATTCATTTTTCTTTGAGTTATATCGAATTCATTAATACGGACTTTAGGGGCTTTTTTCGGAATGTTCTTGTAAAAATTATTTTTTATTGTTACAAATTACGATGCTTTATTTAAATAAAAAAAGCAAAAATAAATTCTCACGTTTTTTATTTACTACTGAAAACCATAACTTTAGTAAAGGTATTTTTTGCTTAAACAAAATAAAACATTTTCACTAAGAGTTAAGTAAAAACATAATTAGTTCATTATATTCTGCGATCATTATTTGATAAATACTGAAATTTTCATTAAAATTGGTTAATTTCCTGATTTTTAGTGAATTTTTAAGTAAAGGGGGTGGGGGAGTCAAAATGTTTATACACTTTGAGCGTCGGCATTCATTTTGTCTGTAGCTACCATTTTTCGATGAATATTTGATAGGAAAACGATCACGTGTAGTTAATTTAAATCAAATTTCAATCACATGATTACATTATCAATAATCATGTGATTAAACCCATTGAAAATTTACCGATATTGTAAACATATTCTGTTTACATTTAGCCTGTGAGACTAAAATATCCTTTTCTGAGATTTAAAAAAGCCTGCGAGATCAGGAGAAAGAAATGTCCAGAAAATCGCTAGATTTTTAACTTTTATCATCTGAAATTTTCAAAAATCGCTAATTCCCCCCCCCCGAAAAAAACTCCATATTTTAACTTCCTACAATAAAAAAATTATAAATATAGTATATTCAATATATAAAATGTTCCGTGTTTTCTCACTATGTTTCTGGAATTATATTGAAGCGGTTAGCTCCCCAGAAGGATTACATGTTTTTTCAGAGAGAGTATTTTCTTTTTTTGCAAGAAACAAATTATAAACTTAAAATTTTCATAATAAAAGTTAAATTGAAATATACTGCAAATTAAACATCACAATAATGGTGCAACATATTCTGAAATTAGAAAAATAAAAAAACAAAAAAAAACTTTGTTTTAGCATGTTAAAAGTATTTTAGGTTGGTAGATAATTAAATTCTACTGTATTGGTATAAGTTTTTTTTGCTGTTGTTTCTTGCTTTTTACAATTTTCGACTAAATACTTCTAAATTAAGCGGGATTGCTTAGATCGTATTTCAAACTAAACTTCGGAGGTTGGAATGCCCTCCCCACCTAAAATGTACTTGGAAAAATCGATTTTATAGCGAGATTTAAGAATGGTTAGCCGAAAAAAAGGTGAAAAACAAAACAAATAATCAATAAATAATTGTTACCAAAGGCAATAAATAAATGCTACTTTCTTTTATTTACATGAATGAATTTATTTTATGTTTTAAAGTATTTTCAAGCGCTTTTCTTTATTTTTTTAATCTAAAATTGCAGGTGTGTGGGTGCCAAATATCTCCAGATTTTCTAGAATTCCTCGCTAGATTGCAAACGTAATCTCCAGATTTAGCAGGAAAACCGATAAATTGGAAACACTGGTCACGTGACAGGAAGCGGTAATAAATAATTGTCCCTAAATAAAAAAAAAATGGCCTATCGGTACAAAGAAAACCACCTGTTTATCATAGAAAAATTAAGTATAATGTTATAATTGAAAAGAAATATATAAAAACACACATGGATATAGTAAACATATTATACCAAAACATGGAAGCCATCCGTCCAGTGTTTTTTAGACTATTAATTGCGAACGAACCAAAAGTTACATTTTTATATATATAGATAAACTGAATTTAAAAACAAATTCTTAGCGCTGCAATATTTTTTTTAAGCTCGTGATGATGCGTTTGGCCCAGGAACTACTAACGAATGTGTTGTACAACGGTGGTTCAAAAAATTTCGTAATGATGACGAGAGCCTTGAAAATGAAGTCGGTCGCGACCGGCCGACTTCGGTTGATACTAAACATCTGAAATTCTTAATTGAAGCCAATCCTCAAACAAACACACAAGAAGCTGCTGCTGAACTTGTGGTCGACCACTCAATAGTCATTGGCCATTTAAAGCAAATAGGAAAGTAAAAAAGTTGGATAAATAGGTGCCGCATGAATTGAACGATAATTAAAAAAATCGTCGTCTGAGGTGTCTTTTACGTTCCTTCTGAGCAATAAAAACGACCCATTTCTCGAACGGATTGTGACGTTGGATGAGAAGTGGATCCTCTACGACAATCGGTGACGTTCAGCACAGTGGTTGGATGCCGGAGAAGCTTCACAACACTTCCCGAAGCCAAAATTGCACCAAAAAAAGGTTATGGTGACTGTTTGGAGGTCTGCGGCCGGTCTCATCCACCACAGCTTCTTGAATCCAGGCGAAACAATTACGATATATATAGTTTAGTGGTTATATTTAAATTCTGAAAAAAAAAAAAACATATAGACACATATATTCGAATTAAGAATTTATTGTTTGACAAAAGCTGAAAAGCAAAATAAGCGTCCATTCACAGTTGAACATTTTGCTAACCGCATTTCATTTCCTCTGATGATGTGAGCCTTTATTGAAAATCCATGGATTAAGGAAATCAACATAACCCCTTCTATATATTCCTTTTTTCAAACAATAAATTCTTAATTCGAATATATTTTTTTTCAGAATTTAAATATAACCACTAAAGTTATATATTGCTCTATACTTAAATATTGAGCTTCTCCTTTTTGGCTAGGATGACTCTGAAAGTAATACACCAAGTAATATCTATCAGGAACTTTCATCTGATTTCTAACCAGTGTCTTATCTCGATTATATATAATTGATTCCCGATTCCGATTCTGATTAATCGTCCCAACGATAATATGTGTGTGTGTTTAAGGAACAACAATTATAAATCGACTTTATTAAAAATATTACAGGTGCTTTATAGGTTCAATAAAGTCGATTTAAAATTGCTATTCCTTAAAAAGACCCTATAATATTTTTTTAATAAAGTCGATTTAACATATATATATATATATATATATATATATATATATATATATATATATTTAAATAAGAAAGGTCACCAACAATCGCTATGTATTTTTAACATTATTTTATTATTCCGTGTTTTGATTTTTCATATAAAAAGGTATCATATTTAGATCATTGTAATAATGTTGTGAAATCATTGAGATAGATTTTTACGCGTTTCAGACGTTCTGTGTAGCGTCCTCCTCAGAAATTATTCCAAGTGTAAAATAATTAAAATATATTTAAAATGTGTTCAGAATGTATAGACGCATTTTCGCAGTCGATTTTGGTTACATGTTTCTAGAGCGGATGAAATATCTGTAAATAACACCAAATATCTTCATGGGTGTGTTCCACTCCTACCCTTCTTATTGGGGTCAGACTATGATCATTCCTATCTTTGCTGTCCATTCTCTCTTCTCCTTTTCCTATTTTTTATTTATTTTTTGTTTTTATTTTTATTTATTTCATTATTACTTGGGTGGAAGTGAGGATCGCGTTGGTACTTGGTTAAGTGTGTGTGTGTGTGTGTGTGTGTGTGTGTGTGTGTGTGTGTGTGTGTGTGTGTGTGTGTGTGTTTCCTTGTATTGGCTTGTAGAATGTATATGTATGTGATACAGGTTCGTTTGTAATGTGTTTTGTGGTGGTGGCAATTTCTCTGAAACGGGGGTAATCAGTAAAGATGTTTTCATTTAATTGTGATTTTGATTTTTTTGGATTTTTTGATTTTAGTTTCTTTCTAATGTGATTTCGTGTTAATCTTAGTCGGATGTGCATTCATAATATTATGTTTGTTTAAATAAAAAGGCTTATTTATAAATAGACATAGGGGATTTTTGTTTGTCTCCCCATGTGGGTAGGGCCAGATCCATGATCGCTTTTTAGTGTGGGGAAGATCTCGCTCCCCAGAAGGGAGGGGACACCTGGAAAGGCACAAGTATAAGAATGAGCATTATCTGTCATGAAGGGTTTCTCCTCCACTGACTGGGGATAGGAGGGATGGGCGCAGTGTTAAACAGACACTACACTGTTGTTCTAGGTATATTTTAGTGTTGTAGGTTTCGAAGTAAGTTGGTATTGTTTAATCTGTTATACTAGAGGTAGGGGTGCTGTGCCTGTGTGTATGTATGTGTGTGTATGTGTGTGTGTGCGCGTGTGTGTGTGTGTTTTCTAATGCATCGGTTCTGATTTAGGTGTGGGTTGTACATGTGTATGAACATGCATACGGGTGTGTTTTGCATTTCATTTGTTTACGCGTTGATATTAAGCTCTGTTTAATTCGGGAGTGAATCTTGCTATGAAATTTTTTCCTGTGTAAGTATATATATATATATATATATATATATATATATATATATATATATATATATATATACTAGCATGGGGACCCAGCGTTGCCTGGATTTACATGAAGTTCCGTTTGAAACACGCCTGTATACTAATCATTTGCATGATGAGCAACGTGGATACCCCCACAACAAAAATAAAAGAACGGATGAAAACATGTAAATGTAATCGCTCCAAAACAGAAATATGTGATACCCTCTCCACCAGATATTTCGGCAGAAGGGCTACAAAGAGAAGAAACTATTCTCCGGATATTGAGCACTGAAAAGACTCTCCCTCCAAAAATAATTAAAAGTAAATCATTACAACTTTTGTTTCAATAAAAAAATAGCAGCGAATGCCCGTGCGATCGGAAAAAAATCTACCAAAAATTAATTCAAAAACAATTAAATGAATTTTTTGTCATTTTATATTTCTAATGTAACCCCCCCCCCAAAAAAAAAATGAATTTGTCATATTTTGGGGTTTGTTCTGTTTAGAAAATTGTTAGGTGAAAGTACTTTTTTTTAGCGTGGGGGATAACTTTTCTATGTAAATTTAACGTAAAATGAGCACCCATTTTTGACCACAAAGCGTTCAACTAGTCATGTCATCTCTAGCATTTTTTTTTAAGTTTGGCGATCGAGGGTGGGGAGAGCAAAACATGACAAATACAATTTTTTGTGTGGTGGTGATGAGGGGCGGGAATTACATTTGAAACATAAAATAACAATAAATTTAATTAATTTTTATTAGACCATTCTGTACTATAAATATTTTATTTATTATTTGCATATGTTGTTGTTTATTGTTGAGTTAGAAAGGGTGTCAGTCGCTGGATTGAACTTATTTCCCCCATATTATTTGCATATATTTATGTAGTGAAAATTGTTTGAATAAAATTAATTCATTAGTTAGTTTGTTAGTAGATGGAATTAATAATTTTATTATATCATAATTAGGATCATTTACTTCTTTCTAACTCAACAATAAACAACAACATATGCAAATAATAAATAAAATATTTATCAATATTCAAATTTTATTTTTAGCTGCAATATTTTAAGTCTAAAAAATTCTTATTTTTTACTTTACTAGAATATCTTGTTCTTTACTTTTCCAGGTTGAATTTCTTGTCCTTTACTTTTCCAGGTTTAATAAAATCTTAAGAATATTACTTTTCATGCGCGCATTTTTCCATATAATCCATGATTTTTCCAGGCATTGCTATTGTATTAATATATAAATTTATAATATTTATTAATGATTGTCAAAAAAAATTAGCTCTCAAACACACATTTATGCAATATTTATCATTCAATCACAGTAGTTCCGAGCCAGGGTCTCTACGGAGACTGCGGTTCATGAATTCGTGATCTGTATAGAGCGTAAACTAACAAAAAAGAAGATGGCACTCGGTGTCTTTTTAGATATCGTTGGAGCTTTTGACAACATACCCTTCAGTAGTATGTTCAAGTCGCTACGAGAACTCAATGTGCCATCAGTACTCATCCGATGGATTGAGTATATGGTGAGGCACAGAACAGTTCAAGTAGAACTACTGAGGGCAACTGTTAAAAGGGAAGTAGTTAAATGAAACCCCCAAAGTGGGATTTTATCACCTTTACTATGGAACTGTATGCTGAATCCTCTTTTAAAGGAGTTTCAAAATAGGAATATTTATGCCCAGGCTGCTGCTGATGACATCGCCGTGCTGGTCGCGGGTTCAAAAGCATCATTGGTCAGACGCATTGCCAAAATGGGACTACATTTTTCATCAAATCTGATAACGAAAAATTTGAGTTCATTCAAAGAATATGTATATCATAGAATTCACTAATATTTTTAATCGATAAATTCACCATTTTTTGCTATAAAATCATAAGGAGAGTTAAAAAAAAAATTAGTTATTAAAAAAAAAGTTCGGTTTTTTAATTATAAAAAAACGATACACGGGATTGAACCTAAAATCTTTCCACCAACCCTCGGTACTCTATCCGTTACGCTAACATGTCATATTGGCAAAACCCCAGTAAAAAATATTTATATACAAAAAAAGTTCTGCAAAATAAAAACAAAGCGTTAGTCACTTATGTACTTACTCTCCTGTTTGTGAACCCACATATTTTGTTGTAACTTTTTTTCTACTGAACGAATTTTCGAAATTATTTTTTCAAAATGTAGCTAATGAGGTTTTCTATCCAACTATATAACCTGTTTGAAATTTGGTTGCGAACGGAATTAGTGGTGGGGGTTTGAATGTGTCTCGATTCATTCAATTTCGGACTTAAGCATATATTCAACCACTACCGTGGTTGAATGATAGAGTCGTGATTTCAAAAGTTAAAAAAAAGTTTTTGGGTGCCATCAGCTAGAATCGAAACCGAAACTGTAGCATTCAAAACTGGTGATGTGACCACTGTACCAACGTGACCCACATATGAACTGATTAAGAATTCAAAATAAACTCAGATGAATGTACAAAATGCATACCGATTTTTTAATTTTTGACCCATTTTTGACCCCTTAAAACTATTTTAACCGGCTAAAGACCCATACAAGAATGGTCCGTAAAAAATCCAATCATTTGAGGCCCCCAGCGCCGCTTTGTGACTTTTGGTTTCGGAGGAAATAGAGTTTGAAATTATGGAGACAAACAGACAGACATATAGGCATATATTTTTTTATATATTAGATTCTTAATTTAAAAGTTGTTTTAGTATTTATAACATTTTTCTAATAGATTAAACATCATTGTATTTCCAAAACTCTTTGTAAGCAAACGAAACAAATAAAAACAGATTGAAATAAAAGATCCATGACGCAACGGATAAAAGTGCTATAAATTTCAATTCTAAGTCCCAGTCTTTTGAAAGTTGAAGCTTCACTCTTCGGTGCAGGCGATACTAAGAATACAATTACGAATTACTTAAAAGTTTTACCGGGAACATATTACCCTGTGAATTAAATAAAGGGTTCCGTTCGAAAATTTATACAAATTGCAGAGTTCGATAAGATGCGTTCGAATATTGAAGTTTACATTGCTAAAACGTAGCGAGATTTGCATCGAAAATGAGAAAAGAAAAAAAGAAAACAATTTTTATGAAATTTAGAGTGCGGATCAGTTTTGCATTTATATTTAACGTAAATTGATACTACACTTCCGGGAAATTCCAGCGATTTTGAACAATGAACATTTTTTTTTTTTTTTTTTTTTTTTTGGAGGGAGGGCTTCTACTTTTTAACGAGGGTTTTTGTTTTAGGAGTCTTGCCGATTGGATCTAGTGTTAGAGTTCAGAGATTTTTGCGAGTGCGGTTTGCTATTCGGACTGAAGTTTATTGTTAGGAGTCTGTGATGGTTTTAAAGAGAGGGGTTGTTACTTGCATCTAGATCAAATTGAGGGAGTTTGTGGGGTGGCTTGTCATTTGGATTTAGGGTTAGTTTTAACGTTAAGAGTTTTTCTTGACAGGAACAACCTTGTCACGTAGACTTAATGTTAGAAGTAAGATGCTTTGAGGGAGGGGCAACTTGTAACTTGGGACTAGCGTTCGTCGTAGCGTTTTTTAAACTAACTTTTCAGCTTGAACACACACGCCCCCATCACAAAAAAAACACACATCTAAAAAAGATATTTGCTAAACTACGCTAAAAATCCAGAATGACTCGGAAAAAGATTATTTTGCGTTGAATTTATTTGCTAAACTTATCCGCACACACTAGATTCTAAAATGAGTGTTTGTTTTTTTCTTTTCTCCGTCAACTTTTTCAGGGTGTCTACACATAATCGCGAGAAAAAAAGTAGTATATCTATAATAGTTAAGAGTGTTGATTTACAAAATTGTTAAGATATTTAATAAATGTACGATAAGTTTCTAGACTTTTTCGTATGGGCACTTTTACTGATAGTATACGCATGAAACTCTAGTTCCCTCCGAAGCACTTGTTGTGCTGTTCAAACAACTTCTGGAAGCCCCCATGGAAGTCTTCGTGTTACCATGTCAATGACCCTCGTCACAGCCTCTTTCGTCTCTTCAATTGTCTCATAATGACAACCTCTAAGATTTTACTTGAGATTAGGGCATAACCAAAAGTCACATGGAGCAAGGTCTGGGCAGTAGGAAGGGTGAGTCTTGATACCCATCTTGGTCAAATAGTCTGTAGCAAGGGTGTAGTTGTGGACTGGACCCTTGGGACAAATTCTGTGCAAATCTTTCACATCTTTAGTTGCTCTCGAATAATTATGTGTA
This sequence comes from Euprymna scolopes, assembly GCF_053919585.1. NCBI lineage: Eukaryota > Metazoa > Mollusca > Cephalopoda > Sepiida > Sepiolidae > Euprymna > Euprymna scolopes. Next base: position 156,712,591 of record NC_136488.1, read on the forward strand.
CAATACCCGCACAGACATCAAACTGTGCATTTATTGTCTCTATAAACACTGACAGTCCTTATCTATGAATTGGAGGGGGGCAATTAACTCCGGTGTTTTGACTTCTTTACTCCTCCCACACCTCTCATCATGCTTCACAGACTCACTGCCTTCCTTGAATCTCTTATGTCAGTCACTGATGCTCAATTCATGCAAGGTGGCCCAAAAGCAGTCTGAAGTATTCCATACGTTTCTGTGGCATTTTTTAAAAGTTTAACACAGAATTTTATTGCATATCATTCTTCTAAAGTGTCTTCACGTCCAGATTACATTTTTAAAATTCACCAGCTGTGACAATCAGGCTTTAGTAGGGTGTATTCTAATGCCTGATGTAGCTGTTAATCTGATATCATAAAAATTGGCCAGTCATCTCATAAGATGTAAAGCAATAGCATACCGAATTTTCAAGAGTCTATGACAATTTCTAATGCCTGTACAAAAAAAAAGTCTGGAAACTTATTGAAGGCGCCTCGTACTCAACTTGTCTATAAAAAGCAAGAAACGTAGAGAAGCCCATCATTGACAAGTATTTCAGCTAGTATTACTAATGAGCTATTTAATGTTGAATGTTTTCTAAGCACGGCTCATGCACATAGTTTGTGGACAAATTCTTTCATCGCAAATTAATTGTCAGTTTTGCAGTATAAATAATGTTTGTTGATATAAACAAAATCTCTATTAATAATAACATACACGAGATATTTGACCCATATTGTCTACTGTGCCATGTACTAGCGTTCCGGTTTGTGCGAACTTAGAAATGGTGGCAGCCTGAATAAGCATTTCTTAATACTTTGAACAAAAGTGTAGAACCACAATACTAATTGCAATTTAAAGCCATACAAAGGATGAAAGTGTCACCAATAACAAAGAATCTAATGGTACAGTTGGAAATGTATATTAATGTCTCTGCCCGGTGTTGTCCGGAAGTGTCTTTACTTTCATAAATAGATAGACAATCGTCAAAAATATATATTTTATTAAAGACGTAAGCTTACGTTTCTGCTTAAATCAATGACGAAAAATAACTCCACTTTAATAGTATTCAAAGCCGAAATTAATATTTTAATAAAAAAAGACGGCACATGTGTAACTTAGCGCATAAATAATTTGATAGACAAAAAATTACTTTAAAAAAATTAGTTTATATAAAACACATTATAGGTTGAAATAAAACAAGAAAAAAATTCATTTTTATTATTTTTTCATCATTTTTAATTAAACTAAATGTACGAGATTCAAGGCCGCCATATTGCTTTTAAAATTTGATCTTTCTAAGGTTTGACAGATTGGCCTTTTTAAGAACAAATTTGGCCTTTTTACGCTCTTTTATAGAGCCATGTTTTGGGCCGCCATATATGAAAGAGCGCAAAAAAGGCCAAATTTCACCTTAAAAAGCAATATGACGGCCTCGAATATCGTACATTTAGTCTAATAAAAATGATGAAAAAAATAATTAAAATAATTTTTTCTATATTTATTTCAGCCTAGATTTCTTTTTTGTCTGTCAAATAATTTTTTGTCTGTCAAATAATTTACGCCGCTGAACTACACATTTACCAAGAAAACTGAAGCTATATTAATCAAAATTAAAGTACTTTAATTTTGATTCACGCTAGCTTTAATTTTGATTCACGCTAGCTTTAATTTTGATTCACGCTAGCTTTCTCTCCTCCAAATTTTTAAAGCTCTGGAACCTTTTTTATTTTTTTAATGCCATGGCCTTAAGCGGTTTCTCCCTTATTCCTCTTTCTGTGACCCTTATCGACTTAATAATGCAATAAAGTTCCTTAACTTTATATATATATATATATAAAAAAAAAAAAAAGGGGGGGGGGATTAAACAAAACGAGATTTGAACGTGGATTCGCGAGGTATATATACTTCACACTTCCGGTTATAAGATAGACGAATATTGGCTGAAGAGAGCTTGATAAGGATACCTTAAACGGGCCTTATTATCGGGCTTGAAACCGACGGTACCAATGACCTGTCTCAACTAACAACTTTCTGTACACAAAATATAAGTACGCTCTTAAAATTTGGATTTTCCTTTTAATTGAGCACTCTGCTGGAATTCTTTTTCCAAAAAAACTAATCATAATTATATATATATATATATATATATATATATATATATATATATATATATATATATATATATATATATATTAGTGTTAGGACAATGACTAGGAATCGGAATCGGGATATGAAAAAATGACAATTTTAGGGGTTATAAGAATCGGTATCGGAATCGAAAAAAATTTTGCTTTTTTCCCGATGCCAAAAACGATTCTTGTAATTGTCTTTATTTGATTTTGTTTAAAGCAAAATTTCCTATTACTGGTAGTAATGATACAATCATAAATATTTATTGATTTTAAACTACGAGTAGAACTAAAATCTATAGATCATCCCCCACACAAGTGTATTTATACGCTTGAGAAAATATCTGTACATTTAACATGTGTTTTTAGAGTTTTATAAATAATAAGAATCGGAATCAGCGATTGTATCGGAATCGGGAATTTAGTACGAAATGGGTAATGGTATCGGAATAGGGGGAAAATATTGGAATGGACCCATCGAGCATTTGGGAACTGATATAAAATTTACTATTAGTGTATGAAGCGTTGCGCTTTGTGTAAACAAATTGTGCTTAGGTAATTTGGACAATGTCAAAACATTGTTAAATCACTGCCCGCATAGCAGCAACCGTATAGCACAACAGTTAGAAGCTCCGACTGTCATTTAGGCGATCGGGTTTCGATCGTGACTTGAGGTAGCTACTTATCTAGCCGGACTGGTGAGCTGTAAAACAGCGAAACAGTACTGTATGTGGATGACTATATATATGCACTCTAGAGAAATATAGATAAGTATATATATATATATATATATATATATATATATATATATATATATACTAGCAGGGAGACCTGGCGTTGTTTGAGATTGAATGAGGATCAACAAATGTTCCACCCTCCCATACTTTTATTGTCATCGAGATCGGTGAAATCAGTCATTTTTTTTAATCAAAGCGACTGATTACCTGCTCTAGTTAAGACGCTCTCCGTAGTGTACGGGTAAGAAGTTTCACATGTCTCCCCGCAGTGAATTATTTTACAATACATTGTAGGCTATATTGCACTGTAGAGAATCTACTGTTGGTTTTATAACGTTATCTGTAAATAATGGGTTCACTTAAAGTTTAAACTGCAAAATCAAGTATCATTGTTCAATTGTGCGCTAAACAGAATCATTAATTTCGAACGCGTCCCTGTCTTAACAAAGAACCAACTGATCATTTCATGGAATTATTTTAACATAATTATATGAATTAACCGTGCAAAAATAAAGTATCATGGTTCAGTTGTGCTCTAAAAAGAAACATTCATTTAAAACGTGCCACTGTTTTATAAAAGAATGTACAGTTGGTTTTATAGGCTTGGCCTTTCTGCTTGTGCGGTAATAAAACTTCTCAAATGCACTTGCGATGTTGGGTTATATAAAACTGTTAACTTTGGTCAAAATCTTACTTCTTTCTTTAATCAGATTTTTTTTTTCGATTATTGATTTTCGATAGTTATCTGGCGTATTCTGATCCAAAATCTACGTAAAAACACTTTCAGACACGTCAAGTACCTTCATGTTAAATTTAAAAAAACATCGGCCCAACTGAATCCAGACGGAAATGACTCCCCCCACACACATACATACATAATACATACATACATACATACATACATACATACATACATAAAGTTCCTTTTATGTAGATAGATAGATAGATAGATAGATAGATAGATAGATAGATAGATAGATACTCGTTGGTTTTTATTATAGAGTGGAGAATTTTAAGAAATAAGATTGATAATAGTTTTATTTTTTGACATTTGTCAACAGCAGAGATTATCATATCGACCAAAGAGGTTGATATCGATCCCTCTGTGTGTCCCTTGGTAAAACGAAATAAAGGAATGCCGGGAAAAGAAAAAATGAATAATATGTTGAACGACAAGCAAGAAAGAAAAAAAAAAGATTTTGTGCGCTTCTTCTCTTACCTTTCTGTCCATGGCTTCTGTTGGACTTAGAATGAGGTCGATTGCATCTGGCAATCGAATGACACCCAGCAATTCACAACATTTGACGTTATTTGTAAAACAATTCGCAAATACTGAGTTATAATAATAACAATACATCGACTCATAGAGTATGCAAAGTGATGGAATTTTGAGGTGACTCATTGTCACTTAACTACCAGTGAAAACAACTGGACGTTATCATCGATACATAAATAGTAAATGGGATTCACTTGCACGGGTTAAACCGGCTTTTTCCCAAGGGGGGAGTTTCATGGGAATATCAACTTCACAAATATCAGATTTATTAAAAAATAACAAAATCCATTTTTTTTAATCATGTTCACCCCTAACAAGGCATATCGCCAATTTGACGTAAGGGGCAACTATTTGGAACCATGCCTAGGAAAAAAAATATCAAGATGTTAGTTTAAGTTACATTTGAACTTCTGCATGTCAGTACAGTCGAGGAAGCAGGTAGCAGGAAGGGAATTCCAATGTCTAGCTGTTCGAGGGAAGAAACTATTAGAATAGAAAGCTTTCTGACATTTAGGGACGTTAGCAGTAAAGGGGTGAGATTTTGTTGAGTTTGTCGGGGATATGTACGTCGAGAAAGCACAAGTGCTATAAGTTCATCGGAGCACATTCCCTTATAATATTTGTAAAACAGGCACAGAGATGCAACATTGCGGCGATGGGACAGGGGTTGGAGCTTAGTTGACAAAGTGAAACCTATTAGACGGAAAACTCTTTTTTGGACCCTATCCAATATGGAAAGGCCAGTGGTAGATGCACCAGCCCACATGGGCGAATGGTGGCCTTGTAGAGGTACAGGGTACTCTCAGGTATTTCAGTAGTTTCCGAGAAAAAATGAGACTAAATGTGATGTCTAATGTCGAAATATAGGAAGTGTTACCTCTTGTATCTGGTTACTCGTTGAAAAATTTCGTTCTCTCATAGAGAATATAGGAAAGTATTATTTTCTAAATGGAAATCCTGACTTGGTTAAAGACTGAGCGGATCCGTTGACAGAAAAAGTGTGATTTACTTCAATGTGGAGGCATGGCGCTTTGTTGGCTTGGCGATGGCGATCTGTTTGTTCGCTGTGATTGTCTGAGATTTTGTAACATACTTGAATGTTGAGAAGTATGTTGTACTTTGTTCGAAACATTGTGTGTAGTGTGGAAGGAGTTGTGTTTGAAGGCTATATCAATGTGGTTCGTAGGAAACACTGTTGACACGAGTTAGCATATTAAAAAAATAATAACAAAGGAAAGCCTCGCAAAACAGTTGTACACGTTTCTTTTAATTTCTCCCCTAAAGAAAAGAAACTACTCTAAAAAATTAGGGACATCAACACCTACCACGGTGTTGGCAAATAAACGTAATATAATTGAAAATTATTGAAAATTACTTCTCATATTATCATTATTCTTTTATATACTAACTCATGTCCACGGTGTTTCCTACTAACCGCAGTGATATAGCCTTCAAACACAACTTCGGTAAGTGTGTAGTTTAGCGGCGTAAATTATTTGAAAACAAAAATTTATAAAAACTATTTATTTTTATATAAAACACATTAGAACCAAATACTGCAACAAAACCAGAAAAAATTCATTTTTATTATTTTTTCAACATTTTTTATTAGACATTTTTGTACGACATTCGAGACTGCTGTATTGTTTTATAAATTTGGCATTTCTAAGGTTTGAAAGATTGGCCTTTTTAAGACCAAATATAGACTTTTTTTACGCTCTTATATTACAAAAAAATATGGCAGCCAAAACATAGTTTATGAAAGAGTGTAAAAAAGGCCAAACTTGGCCTTAAAAAGGGCAATATGTCAAACCTTAAAAAGGTCGAATTTTAAAAACAATATGGCGGCCTCGATTGTCGTACATTTAGTCTAATAAAAAATGTCGAAAAAATAATTTTTTAAAAATTTCGGGTTTTATTTCAACCTTAGGGTCTAATAATGTGTTTGATAAAAAATAAATAGTTTTTTTATAATTTTTTGTCTGTCAAATAATCTACGCCGCTAAACTAAACTCCTTTTATACTTTAATATTTTCCCTTTCGCTATGATTGGCTAATCGTTGTGCAGGTGTCTTGCTTGTGCTTTTTCATTGTCCTTTAGTTTTAAGTGGTTCGTCTGATAAGATCTCAAATTCAATTTCGAGAGTCCGAGTGGATATCGATTTAAACATATTCACTGCCGCTACACACAATGACACAATGAAAATAAAACCACTAAAAAGACGCAAAAACAAAAGATTTATTTTCTTTTATTAATAATGAGACAAAAAATGGATTTATTACACGATATGAATAAAAATGATATATACATGAGATTATGACTTTATATAATAGGATAACTGGCCCAGGTAGCAATACCGCACATATTATCACTGTTGCGGGCCATTTTGATGTAACCGTTCAATCCCCAATTTGGACCCCAACTGAAAAGAAACGGAAAAAAAATCAACTATTTATTAGTCGTAATATTTATCATAGCTTGAAAATCAATTTATTTTTAGAACCTTTATTTTAATAAATAAAATCCAAAAAATCAGTTGATCCGATAGTTTCTTCAGACTTGGCAGACTGAAGAAATATTATAAGGAAGTAGAGATAAAAAGTATAAAGTCAAATTATAACAAATACTCATCTAGTTACAACAACTTCCCTAAGTCTCTATCTGTGCCCAAAATTTAGCAAAGATTTCATAAGCAGAGTTTCTTTCCTAGAAATGTCGTCCGTAGAACACAATAGCATGAAGCTGCTTCCTGGCTGACTATGGCATGGTTATTTTCAAATCTAATATTATAAGTTCCTGTTGATCCATCCTCTTAAATAATCAAGCCCTGCCCAAGTTCCACCATTACTGATCATGTTGCTTTACCATCCACCTAAAACTTATTAACCTTTATCCTAGAGTGAACTCCCCCCCCAAGTAATATATCAACTGTTATATACATGTATGTTAATATTGGAGTGAAACAATTGTACGCAAATTATGTATTATATAAATGGAGACTTGTCTGTGTGTTTATGTGCGTGTTTGTGTGCCTGCTAAAAACTTTTTTGGTACGCATCCTACACGCAGCAGCTCGGACAAATAATATGTAAAAATTAGAAAATAAATGGACAATTATTTCGTATAGAAATTGCGTTTTATTTAAAGCGGGGGTCACCTAAAATCGTCTCTTTCTAAACAATTTTAACAACTGCGCATGCGTCAACCATTTTTCTCTGAATTACCTCTGATACAAGAATGTTCAAGCTTATTTCATAATGAACGCTGAGGCCTAGTAGAATGGGAGGTTATCTCATAACGATTAGCTTTGAGGTTCGTGCACACCTACTGGTGGTCGCTTTTTTTTTTTTTTTTTTTTGCTATTTCGGCGGCTAATTATATTAAAATAAAAAACAATTTCCTAATTTCGATGTTTCATCAGCGGTTTAAATCAACGGAATGTTAATTTTTTATTTAGAAGAAACAAAAATTCCAACCCAATTACGATTCTTTAATTTAAAAAAAAAAAATTTCTTTCATTTTTAACAGTTTAAAACTTCTTTAATTCATACGACAATTTCAGACGCTAAAAGCAATACAAAAACATGAAAACGAAAAAAAAAAAAAAAAGAAAGCTGACGAATTGCAGAGTGCAATATTTTGACGACTTTTTCATGAATTTTTGATACCTTTTCCGTTTGAAATAACCATAATTGTGATTTTTTTAACATCCACGTAATTGTGGCCACATCGGTAAAAGGGTTATACTACTAACTTTAGTTATGCGAGTCCACCCCTAGTACTGCACTATTCAGCTATCTCAGTTGAAACTTTGTGTTATTTACTTGTATACAATTACTATCAGAATTGCAAATAGAAAACAATTATATATATATATATATATATATATATATATATATATATATATATATATATATATATATATATATATATATATATATATACAATGGCTCATGTGTTTTAGTCACCGCATTCAAGGATTTTTCTTAATATTTTAGCCGTTTTCAGCCGTTTCTATTATCATTATATTATTACGCTTATCGCTCCGTCCGTTATCATGCTGTGCATCCCTAAAAAAGGAAAGTGGAATACCTTGTCACCTAAAATATTTTTTTTTAAAAATTGATGTCGCTGTTGAGGCAAAGCTAATAAAAATGATTTGTCTTTCTTGGCCTTTTGGCTAAAATCAAAGTGTAGTATCTGTTCTTCAGTTGCTACATTTCTATTTCTTCTCTCTCAGTGGAAGAGAAATCCTTTACGACTAAGACAATTTTTTCTCCACGTTAAAAAAAAAAACGACCCTGGTGTCTAAATCTGTCCCGTGAGGAGGCATTGTAAATAGGTACTATGTTTAATGTAACAAAGTTTTAATATTAAAAAAGTAACTGGAAAAAGTTATTTCTGATTTACTTACAAAATGCCCTGGAAATGTCACTTCTGATAAATTATAGAATGCACTGGAAAATGTCCGTTCTGATTAATTTTTGTTTACTTGCCTCCCCACAAGGGCGGAATTGGACATATCCAAGAATTATGAAAAATGTAATATGTTATTTAATGCATTAGTGTGTTGTTCGCAATGAAATAATAAGACCAGACAATATATCAAAGTTATTATTTTAGTAAGTGGGGGGATGATGTGGGTAAAAATGATGAAAAATGATTGTCGACATTATTAACATACCCAAGAATTATGAAAAATGACAAAATGTGGGTTAATTGATTGGTGCGTTTGAAATGGAATAATCATCCCAGCTAATATAGCAAAGTTATTATTTTAGTAGTGGGGGGGGTGATAATGTGGGTTCAAATATTAAAAATAATTGTCGAAATGAGTAACATATCAAAGAATTAAAAAAAATTATGTGTTTGGGATATAAATTCGGTCCCGGAAATGGCTGAAACAGTTTACTATTTAGACATTACATTATTTCATGTATATTTTTAGCATTGTGTTTGGGATATAAAATTGGTCCCAGAAATGGCTGAAACAGTTTACTATTTAGACATTACATTATTTCATGTATATTTTTAGCAGTGGATTGGGGGACATAAAGTCGGTGCCGGAAATAGCTGAAAGAGTTTACTATTTAGACATTACATTATTTCATGTATATTTTTAGCAATGGGTTTGGGATATAAAGTCGGACCCGGAAATGGCTGTAACAGTTTACTATTTAGACATTACATTATTTCATGTATATTTTAACAGTGGGTTTGGGATATAAAGTCAGTTCCGGAAATAGCTGAAACTGTTTACTATTTAGACATAACATTATTTCATGTATATTTTTAGCCGTGGGATGGGATATAAAGTCGGTCCCGGAAATGGCTGAAACAGTTTACTATTTAGATATTACATTATTTCATGTATATTTTTAGCAGTGGGTTGGGGATATAAAGACGGTCCCGGAAATGGCTGAAACAGTTTACAATTTAGACATTACATTATTTCATGTATATTTTTAGCAATGGGTTTGGGATATAAAGTCGGTCTCGGGAATGGCTTAAACAGTTTACTATTTAGACATTACATTGTTTCGTGTATATTTTTAGCAGTGGGTTTGGGATATAAAGTCGGTCCCGGAAATGTCTGAAACAGTTTATTATTTAGACATTACATTATTTCATATATATTTTTAGCAGTGGGTTTGGGATATAAGGTCAGTTCCGGAAATGGCTTAAACAGTTTACTATTTAGACATTACATTATTTCATGTATATTTTAGCAGTGAGTTGGGGATATTAAGTCAGTCCCGGAAATGGCTGAAACAGTTTACGATTAAAACATTACTTTATTTTATGTATATTTTCGACAGTGAGGTGGCGGACAGTAAGTCAGTCCAGGTATTGAATGAGATGTGCAAATATATACTATCAGAAAGCATCGCACAGTATTGAATGAGATAGGTAGAAAAAATATATTAGCAAAATACCCAGTGTCGCCCGGGATCGAATGAGATAGGTGAATTGTATATATTAGCAGAATATGCGGCGTCACCCTGGATTGGATAAGATAGCTGAAACATATATACTATGAGAATACCCAGAATTTATTTATTTGTTTGTAATGAAATAATCAGCCCAGGCCATATATCGAAGTTATTATTTAAGTAAAGGGGAGCGACATAGTGAGTTAAAGTTATGAAAATTATTGTCGAAATTAGTAACATATCCAAGAATTATGAAAAATGTAATATGTTATTTAATGCATTAGTGTGTATGCAATGAAATAATCACACCAGACAATATATCAAAGTTATTATTTTAGTAAGTGTGGCGATGATGTGGGTTAAAATGATGAAAAATGATTATCAATATGAGTAACATATCCAAGAATTATGAAAAATGACGAAATGTGAGTTAATTGTTTGGTGTGTTTGAAATGAAATAATCATCCCAGATAATATATCAAAGTTATTATGTTTGTAGTGGGTGGTTGATAATGTGGGTTAAAATTATTAAAAATAATTGTCGAAATGTGTAACATATCAAAGAATTAAGAAAAATGATGAAGTGTGAGTTAATTGATAGTTATGTTTTTCATGAAATAATCAGCCCAGAAAATATATTAAAGTATTTTTTAGTAAGAGAGGGCGACGAAGATGGTTGAAATTATAAAAAATTATTGTCGAAATTAGTAAGATATCCAATAATTACGAAAAATGACGAAATGTGATTTAATTGATTGGTTTATTTATAATAAAATAATCAGCCTTGACAATATATCAAAGTTATTATATAAGTGAAGGGGAAGAAGATAAAGAGGGCTTAAATTATGAAAAATTGTTGTCGAAATTAGTAACATATCTAAGAATTACGAAAAATTGATGAAATATTAGTTGATTGGTGTGTTTGTAAGGAAATAATCAGCCTAGACAATATATCAAAGTTATTATTTAGTAAAGGAGGAAGGGCGAAAATTAGGGTTAAAATTATGAAAAATGATTGTCGACATAAGTAACATATCCAAGAATTATGAAAAATGATTAAATGTGATTTCATGCATTAGTGTGTTTGTAATAAAATAATAAGCCCAGACATTATTTCAAAATTATTATTTTATTAAGAGAGGGCGATAATGTGGGTATAAATTATGAAAAATGATTGTCGAAATTAGTAACATACCCAAGAATTATGGAAATGATGAAATGGAGGTTAATTGATTAGTGTGTGTGTAATGAAATAATCAGCCCAGCAAATGTATCACAGTTATTATTTTAGTAAAGTTGGGCGACAACGTTGGTTTAAATTATAAAAAAAATATTGTCGAAATTAGTAATATATCCAAGAATTACGAAAAATGATGAAATGTGACTTGATTGATGTATGTGTTTGTAATGAAATAATCAGCCTAGAAAATATATCAAAGTTATTATTTTAGTAAGGTGTGCAATATGGTGAGTTTAAATGATGAAAAATTATTGTCAGAATTAGTACTATATCCAAGAATTATTAAAAATAAAAATGATGAAATGTAAGTTAATCAATAGTTGTGTTTTTTATAAAATAATCAGTCGATACAATATATCAAATTTACTATTTTAGTAAAGAGAGAGGCGATAATTTGGGTTGAAATTATGCAAAATTATTGTCGAACATAGTAACATATTCAATAATTATGAAAAATGATAAAATGTGAGTTAATTGACCGGTGTGTTTGTAATGAAATAATCAGCCCATGAAATATATCAAAGTTATTATTTTAGTAAGGGGGCAGTACAGTTTTAATTAAAAAAAAACTAGAATATGATTGTGCCTTCATTCCTGAATAGAACGCTCACAGCATGCCCAGCAACAATATGTTGCATAGGAAAAATGCTGCTGTGGAATTTCCACAGATCCCGCTAGTTATTATTATTATTATTATTATTGTTGTTGTTATTTTTATTATTATTATTATTATTATTATTATTATTATTATTATTATTATTGTTGTTATTTTTATTATTATTATTATTATCATTATTATTATTCGCTCACTAGAAGTTCTCACACAGGTCCTCAGAGATTGCTCACTAACAAAAACATCGCAACAGTCGATTGCCATTGATTTCGCACTGACATTGACAATTGGTCTTCACTGAAATTTGGATGGCAATAATCCTCGCCAACTTCCCAGTACCATCCGCACTAATCCAATGGATGTCAGGTAAATGCTTTTACTCCTCGGTGTCATTATCATCATCATCATCATCATCATCATCATCATTATTATCATCTTCTATGGGGTGAAAAAGTGGTAAAAATGGTGACTTTTAGAGTAGTCACTGGTCAGTCGACGTAGGTGGTTGGTGGTTTTTGCAAGTAATTTTTGCAACTGAGTTCGACTTGTGATTGTTTCAACGGTGAGAATCAGAGTTGGAAGTTTGTAATTTTTACAAGAGTTCAATGTCAGTCATAATTTTGAAAAAAAAAAAAAGACTCTGGGGTGGAATGTTTTCCAAAATATTTGCAGGAATTAATAGTAATTGATTTTGCTGGTTGTCGAATTTTTTTTCCAGCCTTCTCTCACGTCACTGTTGGCTAAACGTCTCTCACTAAAAATCGTTATTACATTGGTTCGCATTGATTTCTTCTGCGACTTTTGCTACAATAAGATTACAATGAACTTCTATAAAGTATCAGCTTAGGAGTAACGGAATACACTTGCAGCTGGAATCCATTGATTACGTCATAAATGATAAATGATAAAGAGATAGAGAGTGCTAGAAATCCGGGGAGGCATGTTGCCACTCAGACTTCAGGGAAACCCATCGGTTATTATCAGTGACTAATCTTTGGTAATGGCGTGTGTGAGAACTCCTAGTGAGTACAACTTATAACTAAAATGCATAACTTAAACAAAAAAAGTAAAACAAAATATAAATGACTCCCGGACAACGTCGGGTAGGTAAAGATAGTAGATAATAATTAAAAGATTGTATAATTATTTGTGTATGCATCCACTTCGTTAGTTACCTGTTCTTTACGAGCCAATAATCTTTTCCGTGCGATGTGCCGTATCCAACCACAAGAACTCCATGATCAAGATTGTAGCTACTGCAATATAAGCTTTCATACACGCCTTCTTTATAGTGATAAAAGTTAATGTCGCTAGCGTCAATGGCGACTGATATTGGTCCAATTGTGGCCACGGCTTTTTGTAGTGCTTTCTCGCTGTACTTTTTGATGTCGACGTAGCTGGACACCGAAGTTACTGACTTTGTGCGATTGAACCGGCATTTGTCGTCCTGAAGAAGAAGAAGAAGAAGAAGAAGAAGAAGAAGAAGAAGAAGAAGAAGAAGAAGAAGAAGAAAAATTAAAGAAAAGAACTGTAATTCCTATTATTTTCACTGAGATTTTGGAATTTTCTATTCTCACAGACTACAGACGATAATGTGATTCAGTAAGGTTCTCGTATGTGTGCAATTGGCGCATGCGCGTATAAAAATTAGGAGTACCATGCATGCAACGTCACCTTCATTTTTATATTTTATATATACATTTGTTTTTTTGTATTGCCAACTCAGACTTTGGGTTAGTGTTTGGGTTAACGAACAGCATGCTTTGCTTATATTATTTTGATTATTCTTACTATTGTTTTCTTCTTAATTTGTTATTTTTACAACGTTTCGGGCGATGTAACCTCTGTCTTCGTTCAGGTCTATGTTATCGGATTCGGCAATCTGTACAAAATCTGTACAAAATCTGTATTTTAAGTGTTTTTCAAACTGGGGACTGAACCTTAAACCTCCAGAACAATTCCACTTAAAACTGAATTACAATGTTCAATGTGGGCGATACTCAGAATACAATTTCGAATTACTTAAGATGTCTACCCATTCATGGCTGACGAAATGAGAGCATGCTACCTTCGTGGTTTAAATAAAGGGTTCCGTTCGAAATTCCATTCAGATTCTCGAGTTCGACAGAAACATTCCTGAGTTCGACTAGATTCCCCTGAAGCAGATCGACCGAAACGTCGTGAAAATAACAATCAAGATGAAAATAGTAGTTCGAAAAATTCAAATAATACGGCATATTTTCTGTTTTGTTTTTACCTTGAAAAAAAAATGCGTATCTATACCTTTTTTTTTTTACAAAAAAAAAACTGCTCTTTATTAACCTAAACTCTAGCCCTAAGTCTGAGTTGGCAATACAAAAAACTGTAAGCTATACTCGTTTTAAAAAGAAATTTTATTGCGTCAATCTTCGTTTTAGAAAAATGATATTTAAAATTTAGGAACCCAAGCTAAGCTGCTACGCATGCGCGCATCTTTCAGAATCGTGTTATCGTCGTTGGTTCGTGGGAACAGATTTTTACCTACATTTTCAATAGAAATATTTAAACTATTAAATGTTTACATTGTGGTATATTAAATATCTCACTATCAAGACAGTTTGACACAGATTCCGGTAGCAGTTTTCGATCCATGAAAACATTTTTAAACTGGTGTGTGTATTATTAGGTTGTAAATGAAAAACAATCATTGGCCAACGTTCATAGAATAATCTCTATCTATCTATCTATCTATCTATCTATCTATCTATATATATATATATATATATATATATATATATATATATATATATATATAAGTGAAAATGTGTGTGTGTGTGTGTGTGTGTGTGTTTCCCTACCAAATAACTCTGTCAATTTTCGGTCTACAGGCTTGAGTTTTGACATAAGGAATATTCAGATTTGGGAAAATGTTTTTAATCGGTTTTCAGCCAGAAATTTGGCTGCCAAGGGGTCAAAGTTCAACGATTTGACCTTCGAAAACTCTACTCAACTCTTCCACCAATTTTAGGTCTGAACACTTTAAATTTTAAATGTAGATTACTTGGACATGGATCAAACTAAAAATAAATTGACAACATTGTAATGGAAATTAATAAATTAAAACATATTCTTTTAAAGGCTGATAAAACCAGGAATTTCTATAAAGTAGATAAGCAAAAGTATAATAACCTAATGCATAAGAACTTGATAAAAGAATGTCACAAGGTAAACAATACTAACTTTATTGATTTGTAAATAAGGATAGTAAGAAGATTACAGATGAACTATAGATGAGCGATAACAACAACAAGCTAAGGGGTAATAAAGCATATATCATTCTAAAGGATCATTAACCGAGCTTCCACACAAACCTCGGTCCTGGATATGACCTTAAACTATATCCAGTGGTGAGGCTCCAGCTTGTGGGTTTTGGAGAGTGTGGAGCCACCCTTTAATTGCCACTGCTCCCAGGTCTACTCTGACCCGGAGTGGTAGTACCTGTTAGGGTCCTAACTATGGGTTAAATAGAAACCGACTTGAAAATAACAAATATATTCTATTAAAAAAAATTTTTTCTTCAAAATCTTTTAATTTGGCATCAAATAACCTGTAAAGGGTTGATATGCCGTAAAACAAAAACAACCAACCAACCAATCCACACAAACCTACCACAAGATTGATCAACCCCTCTAGACCTGAAATCGGAAAAATAATCCAGTGAATATTAGAGAAGATCAATCTGGAATTAAAACAACAATTCAACCTGAATCAATGGGTAAACACAGCGGATCCCGTGAAATGGTACATCGGCATTGCGAACAAGAAAAAATGTGCCTTTGTACAATTTGACATTATGCATTACTACCAATCACAAAGGATCTTTTTGAAAAGGCGATTGCATTCGCAAAGGCTCATACAAATACCTCCGATGATGATATTGAAATCATTAGGAAATGCCGTACAACTGCTCTTGTCTGTAATGGTAAACAGTACACTAAAAATGGACAAAATTATTTTTTGTGTGTCTATAGGATAATCAGACTCTGCAGAAGCAACGGAATTTGTGGGACTTTATATCCGTTATCATTTAACAAAAACTTACACTATTGATGTAGGGCTAATAATTGTAAGGGACGCTACAAGTGTAAAATGTGATGGAGTTAGAAGAGTAATTCATAGGAAGAAGAATAATTTTGGCCTTAAAGTTGAAATTAATGCAAACTTAAAGCAAGTTAACTTCCTCGACGTTACATTTGATTTGGAATTAAACACTTCTACCGAAACTATCGAAAGTAAAATAAGTAACATCTGATGAAGTAACTTTAAATGAGTGCAAAACTATTTATAATACAGCACTTAAAAATAGTAGGTACAAAAACATAGATATAAAATATAAAGTTACCAATTCTAGTACAAATAGGTCTAGAACCCGTAATAGGAAAGTGATCTGGTTTACACCCCCTTCAATCTAATGCTAAAAACAAAAGTTGGTACTACATTTTTAGAACTTATTAACAAGCATTTCCCACCAAACAATATGTTACATAAAATTTTTAATAAAAATGCATTAAAATTAAGTTATAGCTGTGATGATAACTTAGAAAGAATCATAAAAAAGCATAATAAAAGAATATTAAGGATAAATAATAGGGAAACTATAAATATTAATGATAATGCAGTTATGAATGATTGTAATTGTTAAAAACTCGAGAATTTCTCCATAAAAAATGAATTTTAAAAAAATGAAGATAAAATATTCCCAGAGAAAAATCCGAGGGAAGAAAAATTCTACATATGATGTTCAAGAATAGATTTTATGGACATACACGTTCGATGAATAATCAAGCGTATGAAAAAGACACCTCGTTATCATTACACTATTGGAAACTAGTTAGGGCAAACAAAACGCTAAATATAGAATGGAAAATTATTAGGAAAGCAGTACATGTCACTCATTAAACTCGACATTTCCGTTATGTCTATCAGAAAAAACTTCAGATAACAAGGTTTAAAGACAGGGACAAACTATTAAATATTAAACAAGAAACCGCTATATCCCATATAAAAATGCATGTCCTTAAAGAACTCTCAGCTAAAAAGATCTGAACTGTTACAATCAACAACTTTGACAATAACAACCCCCCCATTCTATCCCCCCCCAAAAAAAAGGATAAGTGAGGTCATGGTTATGATTCTATTCAAATTATCTTTAGATAAGTCTGTTAATATTCTATTTTCTCAGATAATACAGTATTACTAGTCTTGAAAAATAATACTAAACGAGTGATGAAGAAATTAAGCGAAATACTAAATAATATATAGGTATATATAATGTTATGAAATGAATAAGTTAAATAATATGAAAAACATGTGTATTCCGTTTATATAGCCTTCATGTTCAGTTCTTTGTTTTTATATACATTGGGGTAGTAGTAGTATGATTTAAAAATGGACCTATTGACTTCAATGAGCATGCAGTACTAGTTTTATGTAGATAAAGCGTACAATCTACAGAAAAAAGCCGCTGGAAAAATAGTGGGATCCTTCTATCGATCCAGTAGATATCTGACTGCTGATGCAATTCTCTATCTATATAAGAGCCAGATACGCCCAAGGATGGAGTACTGTTGCCACATCTGAGCATGAGCTGCTAGAAAAGACTTATCCTGCTTTGATAGAGTTTAAAATAGACTTCATAGCCTCGTAGGGGATTCCTTTTCTCTTCCCTGCAACCTCTTTCTCACGGAAGAAATGTTGCGAGTTTGTCTCTGCTTTATCCTTATTTTAATGGCAAGTGCTCGACTGAGCTCCAATTTATGGTTCCTCTCTCTCGCCAAAGTTTCACAAGAAACACCCGTCTAGTAGAAATCACTATCAATAATCTCCTCCACTCTTTATCTGTGCCTAAATCTAAACGTAGATTCCATGAGCAAAGCTTCTTTATTAGAACTGCACGTCTATGGAATTGTCTTCCGTTTTCCTGCTTTCCAGCTGACTACAATATGGTTGTCTTCAAGTCTAACGTAAACGTTTTTGATGAGCCGTTCCATATGTTAACAAATTTAACAAATTTCCATTACTAACGATTACTATATTGTCCAATTTCTACTGTACACTCTTTAACTCTTATCCTCGACTGGCCTCAAGGCCTTGATAAGTGGTGATGCCTACGTAAAAAAAAATTAAAAATAATGATTTGGTGGGTGCGCGTTATATAATTGTGTAAATCGTTATTCCTGTATAGAGGTATACGATGTTGGTTTATATATATATATATATATATATATATATATATATATATATATATATATAGAGAGAGAGAGAGAGAGAGAGAGAGAGAGAGAGAGAGAGAGATAAAGAAATAGACATAGAGAGGGAATAACGTGTGTGTTATTTATTTTGTGTGTCACGCTTACATCCGAGTGACTGTCATTTAATTGTTATGGACTTCCATTTCTTGTGATAAATCATTTTACCAACAATTCTTCATAAGTTTTGGTTTCAGTTTGAATTATAGTTGAAGGAACTCAAGTTATATGTATATACATATAAGCTTTGGTTTCAGTTTCGATTCATCTAATGCACCCAAGTCATATATATATATATATATATATATATAATTTTTTTTTACTATAATAATTAAATACCCTACTAGTGTTTCATTCTTTCGGGAATCTTCAGTGCAGGGTATCACGATTACTACCAGTCGAACAATTTGAACCCCGCAACACGAGACATCTCTGGCTCGATTAGCGAAGACCGTATCAATTCGGCTACCATTAACTGCGTGAAATAACGTTGAATTTAAACATTTTAATTTTAAATGTTCATTTACGTCAGTCAGACAGTGATCTAATCATTATACGATGATCTGTGCATAAAAGCTAAATTGACCGATTTTAATTCAACTGAAAGTGCTCAACAATAAGAAACGAATTTCTTAAAGGGGCTGTCATAATTATTTTTTTACTACATTAATTTAATACCTACATATATATATATATATATATATATATATATATATATATATATATATATATGTATATATATTGAAATCGCAACTTTATAATATATAAAAATCGATAGAACATTAACTCTATAATAATTTATACGAAATCTGAAAATATTAAAATATCATATTTAAGTGTACTTTACAACCGGGCTACGACAGGTGTCCATGCTAGCTTAGATAAGTACTTTTGCAGTTTTATCAAAAGAGTTACAATAATATCAGGGTGTCTCCATTTATGTTGAACATCCACAAAATACCAACATCAATATATTACATATGAAAGAGTCCGCTGCAGAATTTCCACAGGTCCCGCTAGTGTATAGATAGATAGATAGATAGATAGATAGATAGATAGATAGATAGATAGATAGATAGATCCGGTAATATGTTAGCACCAAAGAAATACATCTAGTTAAATATATTCACTGAACTAGAAGGATACCGGCCTGTGAACTTGTTCATCCTATAATTTATTTTTGTTGTGTACAATTTATCAATGAAAAGAAATGCGAATGTTCATTTCTATCGACAATATTGCCGCCTTTGACGGCTTACTATCGCTTTGTAAAGTTTTCGACTTGAAATAATTGAAAAATTAACTTAGCATAAAAATTTCAATTCATAACTTTGTTGCAAACACGAAAGAAATATTTCTCACTTATTCATGTAGATGGGTGCACGTTAACATTTTGGTAATTTTGATACGCATTTGCTTATATGTTAAATGTGACCGCAAAGAAAAGAACAGAAAGAAGAAATTAATGTTCTTTTTATTTGCGATTTAGAAATAGATCGTAATTTATGGAAAATCAAGTCAGTCAGTTTATATATATATATATATATATATAATTATTTTTTTACTATAATAATATATATATATATATATATATATATATATATATATATATATATATATAGTGGAAATGGTAATTAATAAAAACCGAAGAAAGTGCTCAATACTGTTGTAGAGCAAATATGCGTTTTATTTTTTATTACCGTATCTTTCTGTTAAGTTACATTATTGTTTCAGCTACTTGACTGTTTTTTTTTGGTTGTCTGTAGCTTCCTCAGACTTTTACAGAAAAGCCTTTTTCTGTAAAAGTCTGAGGAAGCAAATTATCGCAGAAATGCTTCTTTTCATATTACAATATAGTTGTCTTCAATAAATCGATTTCAACAGTAACTTGCCAAAAAAACCGCGTTATAAATAATAAAACGGTCCATAGCATTGATTAATTTTAGTACTTGCATAGTGTTCCTCATCTTTTGGATGATAATATTTTCATCTTATTCACCCTTATCCTCGCGTGATTGTTAGCCTTGATAAGCGATGACCCAAAAGTAGATAGAGATCAGAGTGTTAATGATGAAAAAATAGAAGCTTGGTCGTAAAATTAACCAACCTGTGACTAGTAGTTTAAGAGTTTATTGGTTAAATATAAAAATAAACGACTAATCCGGGTAATAGATTTAGACGATAAATAACGAGTGAAATAAACACGTTATAAACAACTTTTAAAAAACAACTTACTTTTGCTTCATAAGGGTAACTATCTTCTGAATCAATTCCTCCTTGTTTTTTTATGCACTTGAAAGCTAAATCCATCAAACCTCCTCCACAGCCGTCACCGCCTGAAATAATGAAATCCATTAAAAAGTTTAGACAAATCTATAGAGAAATTCAATGTGAACATGGTTATTAAATAGATGATTTTTTACAGAACATGTTCTACAACATCTGATGTCGATGAAAAAAAAATGGCATCGAAACTTACCACAAGAATATGAGCAGTCAATTATATCTTGTTCCGACAGAGACACCAAATTTCCTGTTTTCTTGTAATACTGTCCTTCCAGAGATCCAGTTGTAGAGAACGCCCAACATGAACCACAATTTCCCTAAATCGAAAAGAAACCATACATGATTAGTGACTTTATCCTTTAAAAAAAGCCAACAAATATAAGTTCGTTGACGTTTTTTGTGATATATAAATATATATGTATGTGTATGTTTGTGTGTGTTGTAAGATTTTTTTTTTTTTTTTTTTTTTTGGCGGCGGCGGCGGTATCTGTATTAAATAGCTCCCTTGAGCCCTGGGGAGTTGCTTCCCATTACAAATGCATGAGTTTCCTCTCCTACGTATGCATTATTGTTCCATTTTTATGGATGTTTATGAACATATGCACACACACACATACATATATATATATATATATATATATATATATATATATATATATATATATATATATATATATCTGTAGAAATATTCTTTATTCACTTATATCTTTTTATAGATACCAATCCTTATTTAAGAAGCTCAATGTAATTACAGAGCATATAATGAATGAATGACAAAAGTCTATATTCCAAATCTGGAATATAGACTTTTGTCATTGATTATATATATATATATATATATATATATATATATATATATATATATATATATATATATATATATATGAACAAATGATTAATAAAATATGTTAAAAGACATCTTGAAAAAGAGTTAAAAACATATTTAATTTTAAAAAAAGGAAGCACAAGATAAGTGGATAGTCCTTAATCCGCGGAGTTTCGAAGAAATGCTCTCCTTCTCATCAGAGGGCAGGAAGTAGCGAATTTTATTAATCATTTGTTCATATTATAAGCTCTATTTCCTTTTCGGTTTTATTTAGCTTTTTATATCTGGCTGAGTTTATTTTACTTGTAAGTATTAACTCTTTAATATTTATAATACATTTTAAGTTTACCATTTTGATTACCTTAGTAAACTTATTGTAACTTTTATTTTATATATATATATATATGTGCGTGTGTGTGTGTGTATATATGTATATATATATATATATATATAGAGAGAGAGAGAGAGAGAGATAAACAGACAGACAGACAGAAATGGGTAGACATTGATACACATATACATGATGAAAATTATGAAAATAATAGTCCAATATATTTGATGTTTATTTTTTTTATTTATTGATAAAATAGTAACAATTAAACACGTGCCCGTGAATAACGATTTATCTATCTATCTTTATCCTTCTCTATCTATCTATCTATCTATCTATATATATATATATATATATATATACGCACAGACACGCACACACACACACACACACATATATATATATAACTACTTCATTTATTCACATAAATTTAATATACGAAAGTATAGATTTATGCGTAAACTTTAAGTATTTACTTCAAAAGTGCTCAATACGTAGGTAGAGCTAGTTAGTAATTTATAAAATATATATGGCGATTAAGCTACACTGAATATTCTGCGTTTCATACAACTATAGGATTCGTCAGGCTTATGCGCGAATTCTGTCGTTGCTTCTTGTTTTTATATATGATGAGGATTTCTAGTTAGCCAATCAGCTTTCTAGTATCCACCGCGCCCCTTCCTATCAGCCAATGGGCATGCATTTTAAAGTTCTAAAACAGATCCTTTGTTTGATAAAATACATGCCCATTGGCTGATAGGAAGGGCCACAGAATTCGCGCATAAGCCTGACGAATCCTATAGTTGGATGAAACGCAAAATATTCAGTGTAGCTTAATTGCCATATATATTTTATAAATTACTATATATATATATATATATATATATATAATAAAATAAAAAATACAATTAAATCAATTCACGTGAAATCACCTTTTTCTTCAACATATTCCCTCTGCTTCACTTTTTGTTATCAAGTAAGATCTTTGACATACTTGCAGTTTTATCAAATACTTTTGTATGTAAAATCCGATCCCGCATTTTGCTAATTCCTACCCTCTGATGAGAAGGAAAGTATTTCTTCGAAACTCCGCGGATTAAAGACTATCCACTTATTAAGTGTTTCCTTTTAAGATTAAATATGTTTTAACTCTTTTTCAAAATGGTTTTAACATGTTTTATTAACTATTTGCTCTTTATATATATATATATATATATATATATATATATATATATATATATATATATATATATATATATATATATGTCATATGTTATACACAAATTAGGCAAGATTCTCGCATTTTCATTTCTTTACGAAAACATCCTGATACGCACTATGGAGTGGAACGTTCAAGCCATAAATTTTAACACAACCTCTTGGATAGTTCGTATATTTCTGATTTGCATAAAATTGTTATATAGTAATATACGTAGTCACAATACTTTTCTAATGAAATATTTATTCGTTCTAAAACAATGTTTTACTTAAATTAGTAAAATGATGCTCTTTTTTGTTTACTGGTTTGTATTAAATCGTATAACAAGAATGCGCGTGCGGGTGTGTGTGTGAGAGAGAGAGGGGGAGAGAGAGAGAGAGAGAGAGAGAAAAGGGGAGAAAGATTCTATCATATTTTCTTTAATGTTGATAAATCCAAATCCTTCAAATTGAGGCTGTGTTGATGAGTACAAAAACACTGGTAGAGTCCCGTCGGAACTCACACCGGAATGTGAGAACTTTAAATCTATCGGCCTTTAGTTTTTTTTTTGTTTTGTTTTGTTTTGTTTTTTACATAGGGATCATCACTTATCAAGACCCGTAAGCCACTCGGGGATAAGGGTTATTTTGTGTACAATAATCAATGGGATAATATCGTAGTAATAGTTGGTATTGGAGATTTGATAAAGCGATTTACTTAAAGGGGCGATTAATCAGGAATTTGTTTGTTGGACTTGAAGACGTTCAAGTTGTAGTCAGGTGGGAAACAGGCAAACGGAAGAGAATTCCACAGGCGTGCACTTCTCAGAAAAAAGTTATGTTCATGGAATCTACGTTTTGATTTAGGCACAGATAAAGAGTGAGGGAAATTACTGACAGTGGTTTTAGCTAGACGGGTGTTTATCATGAAGGATTGGCGAGGACGGACCAGAGATTGGAGCTCGGGCGAGCACTTACCATGGAAATAACGATAAAACAAAGACATGCTCGCAACATCTCTTCTGTGGGAGAGAGGTTGCAGGGAAGAGAAGAGAGCATCCCCCACTAAGCTACGAAGTCTATTTTGTACTTTGTCAAGGCAGGATAGGCTGTTTTTTAAGCTCCAGCCCAGATGTGGCAGCAGTACTCCATCTTTGGACGTACTTGGCTTTTATAGAGATAGAGAATTGCATCAGTAGTGAGATATCTTCTGGAGCGGTAGAAGGATCCTACCATTTTCCCAGCGGCCCGGGCAACAGACTTTATATACGTGTTCCATTTCAGATCAGGAGTAAAGGTCAAACCCAAGAGCTTGTCAAAACATGAAGCCTCCCCAAGACGAGAGCCATCAATTTCAATTGATGCTAGATGAGGAACAGAGCGTTCATGATGTAAAGTTAGGAGCTTGATGCTAAATACATTAAAAGTAACCAGCCATCTCCTCCCCCACTGAACGACGCGCTCAAGATCAGAGGAGAGGGAATCAGAGAGAGCTTTGTCATTTACGGCCTTTGATGTGTTGCCGTAGATGGTCGTGTCATTAGTATAGATGTCAACGAATGATTTAAGTATGTGTTTTGGGAGATCATTGATGTAGATCAGGAAGAGAGTTGGGCCCAGGATGGACCCCTGGGGGACTCCAGCATTAATACTATGGGCCTCTGATTTCTGCTCATCAACCACTACTCTTATGAGCCTATCAGAAAGAAATGATTTAATTATTGAGAAAACATTTCCAGTTATACTGTAGCTGGTAATCTTGTGAAGTAGGCCCTTATACCAAACCTTATCGAAGGCCTTTGATATGTCAAGAGCAATTGCCCTAGAAAGGAAGCCTTTGTCGAGAGATTCACTAATCCTATGGGATATAACTGTTAGCACATCAGCTGTAGATCTAGCAGAACGGAAACCACATTGCATGTCACTAAGGAGGTTATTTATGCTGAGATGGTTGACTACTTCTTTATTTAATATGGATTCCAGTAACTTACTCATGACACACAGGAGACTTATTGGTCTGTACTGAGAGGGGGATGATTTATCACCTGTTCTTAAATACAGGGCATACTGACGAGGTTTTCCAGAGTGTTGGAAAGCACTTCTCCTTAAGGAAACGCTTAAACAGTTTTGTAAGTATGGAGGTAAGTTCTCGTCAAAGCTTTTTCAACACTATAATTGGAATGCCGTCTGGGCTAGTTGCTGTACTGGAATCAAGGTTCTTGATTAGTTTGGCGACCTCGTGCACAGATATTTGTGTGTTGGATAAGGCGGTGTCTGTTGTAGGAGGAAATAGAGGGAGTTGATGCCCTTCGTCGCAGAGGGTAGAGTTAGCTGCAAAGTTATTGGCAAATAGTTTGGCCTTGTCTGATGCTGATGAGATGACCTCAGGTCCATTGATGATGGTTGAGATGGAACGCACGCTTCTGTTCAGGATCCTGTTTGCTATTTGCCAAAACTGGTGGGAACCAAGCCGTTGCTCAGCTACTTTGGATTTAACGGACTGAGCATAGAGCTCTCTTGCATTTTTATTACTCTTTTACAGTGATTGCTGGCAGTCCTGAAGGCAGCTTTAGTGTCAGTACATCTATTACGTTGGTAGCTATGGAAAAAGTGATTTCTGTGCTCAATTGCAGCGGCACATTCTGGGGAGAACCATGGCTGGCTGTTAGCTTATTTCTAAGAGGAGCAACGAATAAATGGGAGAGGGGGTAGTATATTTTGTTAAGAATAAATGCACCCTTATTTTAAGAAATTTGGAACATACATGGCAGATATAAAACGAAGTGTGATGAGTTAAGTTTTTATTTATTTTTAGAGGAGCAAACGTAGCAGAACTTGCTTTTTTAAAAATAAAAGTTACCAATAAATGTTATTTCTTTGTTCTTACTATACAGTTACAAGTGATGTTATCGCCTACTCTAAACCGGGAAGATGTGAGGTAACCCTGCTAGTGTTTTGTATCGTATATATATATATATATATATATATATATATATATATATATATATATATATATATATATATATATATATATATATATATACACCCACTTTACTACTGGTTTTGTAATATAGTGGAACCTCTAGTTACGAAAGATTCCACTTACAAAATCTTCAGCTTACAAAACGTAATGTGAACATTTTTTCATCTCTACATACGAAATCATTTTCCGGATACGGAAGATATGAGCGAGAAAGACTAATTCTTCGAAAATATTTTTTTTTTCAAACCGATTTTGAAACTTTGTGGTTATTTTTAGCTGGAAAATATATTTTTTTAACTTTTCTACTTACACCCCCCCCCATAAATTAAATTTATTTTTAAAATTGAGAACTTAATGTGCGCAACTTTTACCAAATTTTACGAATAATAATTTCTTGTTTTATCATACACCCTCTGAAATGTTTTTTTTTGTAAAGGGTGGAGGTGTTTGTTATTATTTTTTATTAGAAATCGCAAATTAGCTGTAAGGGAATAAATAATACATCTTACTTTGACTCTTTCGTGTGTATGCGAGCGCACATGTTTGATTGATATCGTGATGTTACAGGAAACAAGTAAAAACATTATGTTTTCACCCCAAACAAGACACATGGCCACTTTGGTGTAGGGGGCTAATATCAGGGGCAACAACTACTAGGGTACTATGTAGGGATTTTGGCAGCAAGATGTCGGTTCACGTTGCACTTGAACTTCTGCACGCCACTCCAGTTGGGGAAGCAGGGACCTTGAATGGAATTCCAAAGTCTAGCGGTTCTGGAGAGGAAACTATTGGAGTAGAAAGATCTTTTACATCTATGGATCTCTACAGTGTGGTGGTGTGATTTAGCAGTCTGTCGGGTTTGTCGATGGTGTTCACGTCGTGGGGGCACAAGTGTTTGCAGTTCGTCAGAGCATTCACCATTAAAATACTTGTAGAACAGGCAGAGGGACGCACAAGCCCAAATATGTCAACAATACTCCATACATGGGCGAATAGTGGCCTTATAGAAGTACAGGATACTTTCGGGCATTAGTAGTTTTCTAGCACGGTAGAGAGAGCCCACCTTTCTTGCAGTGGCCCTGGCAATGCCTTCAATGTAATTGTTCCAACTCATGTTTCCTGTGAACGTTAGGCCAAGGAGTTTGAAAGATGTACTCTCGAATAAAGAGTCCTTGGCCATTGTTATTGGTGGTAGAGAAGGTTTCTTGTAATTATTGAATGAAACTAGTTTGTCACATCAATGTCATATCAATGTTTTGTTTTATTAAATAAAATTCTATATTTGAATGTCAAAGAGAAGTTTTTAAAAGAAAGTAGAAAATGAAGATATTAACGGTTAGCTTAGGTACTATTTGGCTCTTATTCTAGTGTTACCCTTATTATAAGCGTTAATGAGTGTTTTCATAGGTCTTGGAATAAATTTGATGATTTATGTGTAAAACGCTTTTCAGGATACGAAAATTTCAAGATACAAAAGTCAAGCTGGAATTAATTAATTTGGGTTTTTAAATGGTTCCACTGGTTTAGATTGGGCAAAGACACAGGCGTTATAGTCATATAACGTATTTTCTAACTTCCGGCATTGCACAACCGGAAGCGGTGTAAAGGCAAATCAGTTCCTTCACTTTTATTGCTCTTCAGTATTTCTATTGTGAAGTGATTTATTGAAATAAAATATAAGAAAAGGACATTATGGAAAAGTATGAAATTAAAATTAACAAAATTATACATAACATAATTAGTTTTTATTTTCCATTTTTATAATAAAAATTAAAAAATAAGTTTTTATTTGAAATTTTATGAGAAATATGTTTATGAAATTATAAAAATAAAAGTTTATTTTATATCAAAAATAAAAATTATTATTTGAATTTATACAATAAATAGGTACTTATGAAAGTTTAAAAATAAAATGATTGAAATCAAAATAAAAAAAATTCAAACATCATTTAAAAATCGTATTCAATACCTAATATTCCCAAAATAGTTCTTAAGAAAAAATTTTTTTTAAGTATTTTCAATAATTCTTTAAAAAAGATAATTCTTAATTAACATAAGACCAAAAAAAATCTTTCAGTTATTATTAAATAAATAAATAAATAAATAAAAAGCACATGCACAGGAGAGCTACAGGCGTGAGAGAAAAAAGCGAAGGAACCGATTTCCCTTTTCAATGCTTCTGGTGCACTATGCCGGAAGTTAGGAGTACGTTAGCTTACTATAATTGATACAGGTCCAATCGTATAAAAAAAAGATTTTAGTAAATAAATGAGTGTATGAATTACTATTATTATTATTATTATTATTATTATTATTATTATTATTATTATTATTATTGTAGTAGTAGTAGTAGTAGAAGTAGTAGTAGTAGTAGTAGTAGATTAACGATCTATCTAAGAAATTTGATGGATCATGCAGCATAATGCTACGCGTCGTCAACAACATATCGTGACGAGACTATGCAGCCAACAAAATGTTCGGCGAAGGTTTTAACCTCCGTCCGAAAGCTACAAAGGTCTAGGCCATTATTAAAATGGCTTTTTCTTTGTTAGCTAAGATTAAGGTACCGCTGTGTATTTATAGGCCTTGCCTCCCGTCTTTCGGGTGAAATAAGTTTATTACTTGCTGCCTGCCGCGCCCTGGTCGGGAAATGCCGACAGGATTTCTTATACAATTTTTAATAAACCAAAATGTTTTCTTTTTAGGGGCTATGGCTTGACTCTCCTTCTCGCAACTTCTGACTTTGTGTCACATCTTCCTGCGGTTGGAAGGAAGAATGTAATGTCTTTCACGCATATCTGCTGACTTTTTGTACTGGTTTGACACGTATGCCGACACGACAAACTTGCTAGTAAAGTGCTCCTTTGATCCTACGAGATCATGCGATGGGCTAGGAGGCCTCATATAACGATCAAGACTCTTCTAGGGAAAGTCTCTAGCTTCTCACGATTGGAGCTTCTTCCTGCAATGAGTAAGGGAGCACCATTGTTCAGGAACTATGTGAATGTTTCACCGGATGACTCACGTAAATGCTTAAGAACGATGGGGATCAAATGTAGGTTATTTATGACATCTATAATTATAAAAACGAGGATTTTCAAAAAAATATACTTGTAAGAGCATTTTTTCAGGGCAGGTGCTCAAGTGAAAAAACGGTAAAAAAAATATAATAATTGTGGGGCACAGGCCTATAATGCATTCCTCTGAAAAGGGCATTTTTGAAACGGGAGTAAAAGGGGCAGGTGCTTGGCCACCCCTAGCATTTGTCTCTGCACGTCCCTGGTGGGATGGTGCTCTAATACAATGAAGATTAAATGAAATATATATTTTACCTGTTTTGCGCAGTCTTCTCTTCTCTCTCACACATACATTCTCCCCCCCCTCTCTCTCTCTCTCTCTCTTTCTCTCTCTCTCGCTCTCTCTCTCTCTCTCTCTTTATCTATCTATCTCTCCAAAAAATCTAACGTAATTTCTATGAACACAGTTTCTTTGTATTAACATCCCATATGTGGAACAGGACACTATGATTTCGCTCCACAACCTTCCACATGGTTGCTTTCAAGTCTAATTTAAACAAATACCTGTTACTTTTTTATTTCTTGAACAGGAATAAAAATTTAGATGAAATATAAAAGCATTTTTACCTGACTTTTAACTCCGGTCACATAGCCTTCCTTTCTCCAGTCAATTTCCTTCGGCAGTCCACTAAGATCTTCGTCCACAAACTCCGTGGAGGCATTGTATTTCTCATAGTCTTGTAAGCGCAAACCATTCATGCGATTATTAAACTCGTCGTATGTCTGAAAATAATAAATAAATATACAGAATGAGTCCGAAGTAACCGTGAAGTCAATATATTTTTATTGTAAGTTTTGTTGCAGCAATACAACGCACTGCTTTGTTGCATTTTCTACGTAAAGCGTTCACAACAAGCACCTGCCTATCTATAACCAAAACAAAGGAATTTCCCCTTTCTTTCTCTTTCTCTCTCTCTCTCTCTCTCTCTCTCTCTCTCTCTCTCTCTGAACACACACACATGCATATATATATATATATATGTGTGTGTGTGTGTATGCCGCATATATATATATATATATATATATATTAAGTAATATGATTGATAATTTAAAATTTAAAAATCAAATTATAATTAAATCAAAAATCCGTTTCATAAGAAGGAACAACAACAAAATACACTCAGCTCTTTAGACTATTGTTCTAATCTCCTTTATATATATATATATATATATATATATATATATATATATATATATATATATATATATATAATTATTTTTACTATAATAATTAAATACCTACAGACACTAGTGTTTCATCCTTTCTGGAATCTTCAGTGGAGGGTGTCACGATTAATACCAGTCGAACGATTTGAATCCCGCAACACGAGATATCTCTGGCTCGATTAGCGAAGACCTACTCCATTCGGCTACCATTAACGGCGTGAAACGACGTTGAATTTAAACATTTTAATTTTAAATGTTCATTTACGTCAGTCAGAGAGTGATCTAATCGTTATACGATGATCTATGCATAAGAGCTAAATTGACCGACTTTAATTCAACTGAAAGTGCTCAACGATAAGAAACGAATTTCTTAAAGGAGCTGTCATAATTATTTTTTACTATAATAATTAAATACCTACACTCACACACACACACACACACACACACACATACACACACACACACACATATATATATATATATATATATATATATATATATATATATATTTTAAACAATGAGTTTGTTTGTTTGTTTTCTTCTTTTAAACTATGAGTTTGTTTGTTTTCTTCTTTTATGAGTTTGTTTGTTTTTCTTTTAAACTATGAGTTTGTATGTTTGTTTGTTTCTTTTCTTATTTTAAACTATGAGTTTGTTTGTTTGTTTTCGTCTTTTAAACTATGAATTTGTTTGTTTGTTTTCTTCTTTTAAACTATGAGTTTGTTTGTTTTTTTTCTTTTAAACTATGAGTTTGTTTTTCTTTTAAACTATGAGTTTGCTTGTTTGTTTGTTTGTTTTCTTCTTTTATGAGTTTGTTTTTTCTTTTAAACTATGAGTTTGTTTGTTTGTTTGTTTGTTTTCTTCTTTTATGAGTTTGTTTGTTTTTCTTTTAAACTATGAGTTTGTTTGTTTGTTTGTTTTCTTCTTTTATGATTTTTGTGTTTTTCTTTTAAACTATGAGTTTGTTTGTTTGTTTGTTTGTTTGTTTTCTTCTTTTATGAGTTTGTTTGTTTTTTCTTTTAAACTATGAGTTTGTTTGTTTTTTTCTTTTAAACTATGAGTTTGTTTGTTTGTTTGTTTGTTTTTTTCTTTTCTTATTTTAAACTATGAGTTTGTTTGTTTGTTTTCTTCTTTTAAACTATGAGTTTGTTTGTTTGTTTTCTTTTAAACTATGAGTTTGTTTGTTTTTTTTTCTTTTAAACTATGAGTTTGTTTGTTCTTTTAAACTATGTGTTTGTTTCTTTGTCTGCTTTCTTCTTTTAAACTACAAGTTTGTTTGTTTTTTCTTTTAAACTATGGCTTTGTTCGTTTGTTTTCTTCTTTTAAACTATGAGTTTGTTTGTTAGTTTTCATTTAAAATATGAGTTTGTTTTTTTCTTTTAAACTATGAGTTTGTTTGTTTGTTTTTTCTTTTAAACTATGAGTTTGTTTGTTTGTTCTTTTAAACTATGGATTTGTTTGTTTTTTCTTTTAAATTATGGGTTTGTTTGTTTTTTCTCTTAAACTATTAGGTTGTTTGTTTGTTTGTTTGTTTGTTTGTTATCTTCTTTTAAACTATGAGTTTGTTTGTTTTTTCTTTTAAACTATGAGATTTTATTTTCCTGTTTAAATTTCATAGATGACTATGTTTTATGTTTCCAAAAATACAAAATATGGTCAACTTTCAGGAAAATCGTGACAACTAACGTGCATAGGGTGAGGCAAAAGTAAGAAATAGCAGGTGTTTTTAAAAACATCATGAAACATAAGATTTTATTGAAAATAAGATAAGTTTTTCGTCAATTTATTCAAAAGGTTTGATATTTTATAAAGTCAAATGTTTTTTTTTTTTTTTTTTTTTTTTTTTTACAAAGGCATCACCACATTATCAAGGCCCAGAGGCCACTCAAGGATAAGGGTTAAAGAGTGTACAGTAGAAGTTGGTCAATATAGTAATCATTAGTAATGAAAATTTGGTAAATTTAATAACTTATATGGAACGGCTCATCAAGAACTTATTTACTTTAGACTTGAACAAAACCATATTGTAGTCAGCCGGAAAGCAGGAAAACGGAAGACAATTCCACAGGCGTGCAGTTCTAAGAAAGAAGCTTTGTTCATGGAATCTACGTTTAGGTTTAGGCACAGATAAAGAGTGGGGGAAATTATTGATAGTGTTTACAGCTAGACGAGTGTTTCTTGTGAAAGTTTGGCGAGGGGGGACCATAGATTGAAGCTCAGTTGAACACTTTCCATGAAAATAACGATACATCAGAGACAAACTCGCAACATCTCTTCTGTGAGATAGAGGTTGCAAGGAGGAGAAAAGGACATCTCCTACGAGGCTACGAAGTCTATTTTGAACTCTATCAAGGCAGGACAAGTTCTTTCTAGCAGCTCCTGCCCAGATGTGGCAACAGTATTCCATCCTTGGACGTACCTGGCTCTTATATAGATAGAGAATAGCATCAGCAGTGAGATATCTACTGGATCGATAGAAAGATCCCACCATTTTTCCAGCGGCCTTGGCAACAGATTTGATATACGTGTTCCATTTAAGATCAGGAGTAATGGTCAAGCCCAGAAGCTTGTCAAAACTTGAGGCCTCCTGAAGACGAGAGCCATTCATTTCAATTGATGACAAATGTGGATTAGAATGTTGATGATGTAAAGAGAGAAGCTTGGTTTTAGATGCATTAAAAGTAACCAGCCACTCCTTTCCCCATTGTACTACGTGCTCAAGATCAGAGGAGAGAGAATTGGAGAGAACTTGCTCGTTTACTGTCTTAGATGTGGTACCATAAATGGTAGTGTCGTCAGCATAAATGTCTACAAATGATGTAAGGATATGATTTGGAAGATCATTAATGTAGATCAGGAAAAGAGTTGGGCCCAGGATGGATCCCTGAGGGACACCGGCATTAATATTGTGAGCTTCTGATTTTTGCCCCTCAACTACTACTCTTATGAATCTATCAGAAAGAAATGATTTAATAATTGAGAAGACTTTTCCAGCTATACCATAGCTAGCGATCTTATGAAGTAAACCTTTATGCCATACCCTATCAAAGGCTTTAGATATGTCAAGAGCAATTGCCCTAGAAAGATTGCCACCGTCGAGAGATTTGCTAATCCTATGCGATATAACTGTAAGGACATCTGCTGTAGATCTAGCAGAACGGAAACCATATTGAGTGTCACTAAGAAGGTTATTTTTGTTGAGATGTTTGATTACTTCTGTATTTAATACAGATTCTAGCAACTTACTCATGTAGAATCTATCTTTCATGTGATGTCCATTTTCGGTGATGAAAAATTTCAAAAACATCTGTTATTTTTGCCCCACTTTGTACATATATGTGTGTATGTGTATGTGTGTGTGTGTGGCCCGATCCCTCGCTTGGGATGGCTGCTAGTCTAGTTGTACCAGACAGCTGTGATGCAGCGTAACATTTTGGTTGTGGATGACTACATATATATGTATAATATCCACAAACGGGCCATGTGAAAAGAATCAATTTCGCCTCTGATATACTAGAATATTCATGGTGAGAAGATAAACCCCAAAAATGGACGCACTTATGCACAGAAAGAGAACAGGAAATGTGGGCAATAAAGTTCTTGAGAAAGAACTCGGTGCAGGGCAGAAGATCGTATTTTTCTATAATTTTAACTAATTTGCATCCGTATACTCTACCCCCCACACACTTTATATATATATATATATATATATATATATATATATATATATATATATATAAAACAATTTTAACTTTAATATATTAGAGTAACATTCACAAAGATATTACGTCATATTTTAAAACAATGCCGAATGCATACTGTTTAGTAACGAGAAAAATTCGTTTGCCTCCGAATTACTATCAAATAGTGTCGTCTACAAATCTAAAATCGACCAATGGTTAAAGTATACGTATGAAAGTGAAGATAATTCCGCCCTGGGGTTTCTCGATGTTTTGGTAACGAAAACTCCATCGAGTTACCTTACATCGATTTATCGCAAATAACATTCACTGGGCTGTATACACGCTAGGATTCATTCTGCCCTAACAAGCGAAAATATAATTTAATTTGGACATTAACACATCGTGCCCTAATGATTTGCTCGCCAGAAAAATTGGATGAGGAATTAAATACAATTACAGATGCTTTGTTCAATAATGGGTATCGTTTAGATGTAATTGAAACCACAATTAAAAGGAAAAGAGCAGATTTTTTACGAACAAACCCCAATATGGTGGATAAATGTCCGGTTTATATTCGATTGCCGTAGTTGGGGAAAGTAAGTGAAAAATTCACGAAACAAATTAGTTCAACTGTTGAAGAATGTTATTTTGCTTCAAATGTTCGTGTTGTGTATAATACAAAACCATTAATGGCTTTCAATAAAAAAAGATGTTCTTCCCCCTCATCATATTAGTAATGTCATTTATTCATTTAAATGTAGTTGCGGTGCCGACTACGTAGGTCGAACGTCTTTAAAATTGGTAAGTCGCATACAACCACATGTGCCAAGCAAAATCAGGAATGGAACATTCCTACCTACCGACGCTGCAAACAACACGTATGGATCCGCTATAACGGAACACTTTATTAAATCCCGGGATTGTGCAACGAACTTCAGTATCGACTCTTTCTCCGTATTGAGTCGAGCTAACTCCGTATATCATCTAAAAGTCTTGGAGATTATTTACGTTCGCCTTAGGAAGCCTTCCCTTCGTAAGCAAAAGGGCTGCTTGTTGGGTTTGAACGTGATCAGCCTCTAAAATTCATCCCCATACGTCGCTATCCATTTTCCTTTTCTCCTCGGTCTTTGTTTTTTAATATAAAATGAATTCCGAAGGAATACGTCTTCCCTTCATGATTACCTTAATAAAGTTTTGTACACCCAAGAAAATCATGAAATATATATATATATATATATATATATATATAGAGATATATATATATATATATAGATATAGATATAGATATAGATAGATATAGATATAGATATATATACAGAACGCTTAAAGATATCACGTAAAGTTACAATCACGTAGCCTGAAAATATTTAATAGTTAATTATAAAAATTGTAAAATTCTAGACTATAACCACTAAATTAAAGCACTAATAATACGTGTGACTAAGTCTGTCTTTTCCTTAAATATATCGGAGCGATATATCACATAGATAGAAACAGTACTATTAATATTTGTTTACACGTAATTTTTATCAACATTTTGAAATGAAAAGTTGTTTTGAGATATGATGCAATGTCTTTGTGAATGTTACTCTAATATATTTAAGTTATAATCGCTTGTTTTGTTTTTTGTTTTTTTTTCCTTTTTGATATTATTAGTAAAGGTTTCCAACTTTTAGGTGTCCTTCTTTTATTATGTAGCTATTTATCTATGTCTCAAGCTGTTGTTTTCAATGTCTACGTACCATATCTGAGTATTCGTTCATGCCCAACCTATAGGAATTATAACCGAGGTCGTTTTGCAAATTGTGTCTGTTGATAAGATTATAATTCATCTCCCATATCAATCGTCTGAAAAAAAAAGAGAGAAACAGAAAACAAGAAAAAAACAAGAAAAGAAACAAAAAGAACAAGAATCAAAAAACAAGAAAAAAAAACAAGAAAAAAAAACAAGAAAAAAAACAAGAAAAAAAACAAGAAAAAAAAGAAAAAAAAACAAGAAAAAAAAACAAGAAAAAAAACAAGAAAAAAAAACAAGAAAAAAAAGAAAATAAAACAAGAAAAAAATATCTGTAAATAAAAACATCGGTTAAACAAATGATAGTTCATAAAGAATAAAAAATGAATACAAATGGGCGAATTATTATGAGAATTGACGGTCATGATTATGTTACACGAAAAGGCTTTATTTATTATTACAGAGCCAATTCTCTATTGAAAGTATTTATATATATATATATATATATATATGTTACATGAAAGGGCTGTCCCATTCTCATGTAAGTAAGAAGACATACTAGATAAGTGAAAATGATATTAGGATAAGCCTAGAATCGAACCCTGTAAGCAAGTGTTAAAGATAATAAATAATGGAATGTTAGAAATTAAGTCCATTGTTAATTCTTTAGAAATAGTTAAATATTGTTTATGTCGGAAAAAGAGTCGATTGTTCATTCTTTTAGAAATCTGAATATTAAATATGTCAGTTAAAAGAATGGACAATGCAAATTAAAAATATATTGTTTAAAAATAGGTTAGATATTAGAATTGAGGATTCTTTTGTTTGCCAAAAGTGTGTTTGGAAAAACATATGTAAAGCCACGTGATATAGTCACGTTGATAAATACACTTCTGGCGTCATAAAGAAAGGAGATTTTTCAATATAGGAATCAAGGGTTCGAAGTTAGAGGTCAGTTGAAGGATGATTTCATGAGGATTAGATATTCAGAGCAGAAGCGAAGGAAGGAAAATATCCATGTAAATCAAAGTTTGAATTCCTGGCATCACCGATCGGTCGATTGAAGAATAAAGAAACCAACTATGTTTGTAACTGTTTGTCTCGTGTCGTGATTCTTTACAACAAAAAGGTAAATGTGCTTTATCATCATCTTGTAAGAACTCTTGTATAACCCATCCAAGTTATGTGTCCTCCCCACCACCATCATAAGTGAAGTATCTCATCCTCCTCTCTATATGCGTATAAGAACTGTTACATCATATCATACAGTCTATATTAATAATATGAAATCCCCAAGAATTATCACAGTCTGTATAAATGTCTTCCTCCTCCTCCTCCTCCTCCTCCTCATCATCATCATCATCATCATCTGTTCTGAGTACCCCGTTATATATGTCCCCAATAGGAGTCCCGTGCTATACAGCAATATTATAAAATTTTATATGACAGCAGGTCATTAGTTACACATAAGGGTAGTTCCAAGTTCGATTCAAACATCCCCAAAAGTCCAACGGTGTAGTCAGTTGCTTTTATGATGAGAGGGTTGATGTAACGCTGCGGACCGGATGCTGGTTATGGTAGGTGGATGACTCTCTTTCTCGTTTGCTTTTCGCTGAAAAAGCTCACTCAATATGTCTTTCTTTAAGTTAACTCACAAATAATAACGATGAATAATCAACGCAGACTCTGGGTTTAGTTTTCGTCATAAAGATTAATTATCATAAGAAGAAAAAATAATTATATACATAGAAAATAAAATAAAAATATCGATTATATTTTCTTCTTTTCAACAGTAATCGATAGTCACTTAACAGGGCCCTTTTCTTGTTTTTAACAACCGATTTTCATCGCTTGTATCATATATCGGTACTCATGCACTTATTGATCCGTGCTGAAATAATAACGTTATTATTTAAAAAGCCATTCTTAACATGTAGAGGGGAGGATTTTTTGTACCTATTCTGTACTTTAGCCTTACAATTGAATAAAAAAAAACATATACAACTTGGAAATACGATTTAAAAAATAGCGCGGATCAGTAAGTGCATTAGCACCCATATATCATGCAGTGTGTACTAATAATATGAAGTCCCCAAGAAGCATCCCAGTTTGATATAAATGGCCCCGTTCATACTAATCATCACAGTCGTCATGATGTTACCACTGTATAAATGTCTCTCCCTTATCATCATCATCGTCATCTGTTCTGAGTCCCCGTTATACATGTCCTGTTAATGTGTCCTCAATAGGTACGCCTATGCAACAATTATTTCATCACGAGGTAAATTTGATTGTTTTGGCTTACGGCAGATCAACCCTTTTTCGGATTATTTAATACGGAGTTCAGTAATTTTTGAAAAACAAGTTCAAGTTGGAATCCAAAATGTGACGGTTAAAAGATAAAACAAGGGCAAGATTATTTTAATAGATACATCTATTTATTAAAAATTAAATTTATATTTTTCGACCCATAAAATAATCCAGATAATATTTTTCTTTCTTGTATGTACCATGTTGGTGGTAATGCCTGGCACTTCTTCAAATGTTAATGAAGATCGATATCTTCAAATATGTATTCATAGTGTTTGGTTTGATTGTTTTCTAAAGAAAAATGTTTTTGTTTTCGAATTTACAGAACACGATTGAGTTTTTATTTGTATTAGGTAATACATTGGTCAATTTCCTGATTTTTTGGTAAAGGGAGGGGTGAAAATGTTTATACATTTTGGGAATCGGCATTCATTTTGCTCGTACTTATTATTTAATCTATATATATATAAAAGCGAAAATGTATGTTCGCTTGTTGTGTATGTCCAAGAAAGGCTTTCTTTTCAGAGAA
Organism: Euprymna scolopes; assembly: GCF_053919585.1. Classification (NCBI taxonomy): domain Eukaryota; kingdom Metazoa; phylum Mollusca; class Cephalopoda; order Sepiida; family Sepiolidae; genus Euprymna; species Euprymna scolopes. The sequence goes on from NC_136488.1 coordinate 156,750,949, forward strand.
GCTGTCGGTCGCCTAACAACTTTTTAAACATTTTATATCACATGTACATCGTAATATCTCAGAGTTAACAACGGAGCTCGCCTATCTATTTAATTTGCTCGACTTCGGGAAGATAAATATTCAGCAGTTTTCGCTCGCCGCATGTAGGTTAGGCCTTTTCCTATAATGTTTCCCCCTACCCCCAACGTCTTGGGAAAAAAAAAATTCCCCGCACTAAATGAAAATGCTACCCCGCAGTCAAAAGTTGACCTCATTAAGTCATTAAAACGTGCACTTGCCAATTTAAGTAATTAAATAAATTCAAATGTCGCGGTGGCGTAATGGTTAACGTTGCATATTTTTGTTTTTCACACTTTCTTTTTTTTACATGGGTGTCACCACTTATCAAGGCCCAGAGGCCACTCAAGGATAAGGGTTAATAGGTATACATTAGTCATTGTGATTTTAGCATAGTAAACAGTGGGAATTTTGTAACTTGGATTACTTAGGGGGACGATTCAATAAGAACTTGTTCACACTGGACTTTTTCTTTTTTTTTTCATAGGTATCAACACATTATCAAGGCCAAGAGGCCACTCAAGGATAAGGGTTAAAGAGTGTACAGTAGAAATTGGACAATATAATAATCATTAGTAATGAAAATTTGTTAAATTTGATAACTTATATGGAACGGCTCATCAAGAACTTATTTACGTTAGACTTGAAGACAACCATATTGTAGTCAGCCGGAAAGCAGGAAAACGGAAGACAATTCCACAGGCGTGCAGTTCTAATAAAAAGCTTTGTTCATGGAATCTACGTTTAGGTTTAGGCACAGATAAAGAGTGGGGGGAATTATTGATAGTGTTTACAGCTAGACGAGTGTTTCTTGTGAAAGTTTGGCGAGGGGGGACCATAGATTGAAGCTCAGTCGAACACTTTCCATGAAAATAACGATACATCAGAGACAGACTCGCAAAATCTCTTCTGTGAGATAGAGCTTGCAAGGAAGAGAAAAGGACATCTCCTACGAGGCTACGAAGTCTATTTTGAACTCTATCAAAGCAGGACAAGTCCTTTCTAGCAGCTCCTGCCCAGATGTGGCAACAGTATTCCATCCTTGGACGTACCTGGCTCTTATATAAATAGAGAATTGCATCAGCAGTGAGATATCTACTGGATCGATAGAAAGATCCCACCATTTTTCCAGCGGCCTTGGCAACAGATTTGATATACGTGTTCCATTTAAGATCAGAAGTAACGGTCAAGCCCAGAAGCTTGTCAAAACTTGAGGCCTCCTAAAGACGAGAACCATTCATTTCAATTGATGCCAGATGTGGATCAGAATGTTGATGATGTAAAGAGAAAAGCTTGGTTTTAGATGCATTAAAAGTAACCAGCCACTCCTTTCCCCATTGTACTACATGCTCAAGATCAGAGGAGAGAGAATTGGAGAGAACTTGGTCGTTTACTGTCTTAGATGTGCTACCATAAATGGTAGTGTCGTCAGCATAAATGTCTACAAATGATGTAAGGATGTGATTTGGAAGATCATTAATGTAGATCAGGAAAAGAGTTGGGCCCAGGATGGACCCCTGAGGGACACCGGCATTAATACTGTGGGCTTCTGATTTTTGCCCCTCAACTACTACTCTTATGAACCTATCAGAAAGAAATGATTTAATAATTGAGAAGACATTTCCAGCTATACCATAGCTAGAGATCTTATGAAGTAAACCTTTATGCCATACCCTATCAAAGGCTTTAGATATGTCAAGAGCAATTGCCCTAGAAAGGTTGCCTCCGTCGAGAGATTTGCTAATCCTATGAGATATAACTGTAAGCACATCTGCTGTAGATCTAGCAGAACGGAAACCATATTGAGTGTCACTAAGAAGGTTATTTTTGTTGAGATGGTCGATTACTTCTGTATTTAACACAGATTCCAGCAACTTACTCATGACGCACAGGAGACTTATTGGCCTGTACTGAGAGAGGGATGAGCGATCACCTGAATTCTTAAATACAGGGCATACTGATGAAATTTTCCAGGGAGATGGGAAACTATTCTCCTTAAGACAACGTTTAAATAGTTTTGTAAGTATGGGCGCTAGTTCAGGTTGAAGTTTTTTGAGTACTATAATTGGAATACCATCAGGGCCAGTTGCTTTACTGGAATCAAGGTTTTGGATTAGCTTGGCAACATCACGTACAGATATACGTATATCACATAGTGTGTTTTCAGATACAGGAGGAAATATTGGGGGTTGGCGGCCTTGATCGCAAAAGGTAGAATTAGCTGCAAAGTTCTTGACAAAGAGTTTGGCTTTGTCTGATGCTGACGAGATTACCTCAGGTCCATTGATGATAGTTGGGATGGAGCACACGCTTCTGTTCAGAATTCTGTTTGCTATTTGCCAAAACTGGTGGGAACCAAGCCGCTGCTCAGCTACTTTGGACTTAACAGATTGAGCATACAACCATCTTGCGCTCTTTATTACTTTCTTACAATGGTTGCTGGCAGTCCTGAAAGCGGCTTTAGTTTCCATACATCTATTACGTTGGAAACAGTGGAAAAAGTGATTTCTGTGCGCAATGGCAGCAGCACATTCTGGAGAGAACCATGGCTGGCTGTTAGGTTTTTGCTGAAACTTTTTCGAGGGTATGAAACGATCAATACCTACAATTAACCATTCCGTCAGGTCTAATACTATAGAGGACACATCCTTTTTAAATATGGAATGCAGAGGTAGATCAGTTATAAATGCACGGAAGCTATCCCAGTCAGCCTTAGTGTATCGATATACTGTACGATGGAGAGGTACGTCTGGGGACTTATTACATTTCATTTTTATCTTAATTGATACAACAGAGTGGTCGGAAGATCCAAGAGGCGACAGAACAGAAACTGAACATAGTTCAGGGCAAGTTGTGAGAAAAAGGTCTAGTAGGCTCGCATACTGGCCGTCATTGTCGGGCACACGGGTGGGTTCCTGAACAATCTGAGTGAGGTCATAGGCAATGGAGAAATCATGACAGAACCTCCCCTCATCATCGGTCTTGTTTGAGTGAGTCAACCATTCGACGTTGTGAACATTGAAGTCTCCACATACGTGAATGTTAGCTGAAGGATAAGCAGATAGGACTTGGTCAATTTTCTCAGATATGCTTTTAAAGATAGTAACTCCGCTGTTGTGGGGGCGATAGAGAGTAAATAAAAATGCCGTAGTGTGAGCTAAAGCAACCCGGAAGCACATATAGGGTAAGTTAGGATCTTCCCTGGAGATGTCCCTACCACATGGAAAGCTATCTTTAATATAGGCACATATTCCATGCCCATGGCGATCTTGGGGGTCAGATTTAGAAGTTAAGTTAGAGTATCCTTTAATTGCAAACTCTTCTAGGGAAATAGCCTGTCCAATGCCAGTTTCACTTAAAAATAAAAGGTCTGGTTTAGTCTCCTGTAATTGGGTTTCAACCTCTGGAAGGTTAGAACTTTAATTTCCAACTTTGCCTCAAGGGTTCGGGTTCGATCCTCATACTTACCTACCAAAACTTTTTTTTTATTTTAACCCCCCACCCTGGAGTTTTGATTTACCCAAAACCACACACACCTCCAAACACGCGGGTAACGCCGGGTACCCCTCGCTAGTAACATTATAATCTGTGAAATTTTATCGGTCGTAGCGTCCGAAATTCGCGTACGAAAATATGAACGAATATTGTGGAAACGGCTTTAGTGAGCATTGTAAACTTTTTGGCGCTGTTGTTTTTAAGAAGGATTATCTAAGGGAGATAATTCCTATTGACTAAAACAAAAAAAAACATGTTTGGAAATAAATAATTTGTTATGTAGCCTATAGCGACAAAATATAAAATTCAATTAGCCAATAAAAAGTTGTTGATCTTTCGAATAAACAACAATGAACAAGTTGTTTTCGATTAGCCAATGACAAATGTTTTCTATTTAAAAAAACAAACTAACTTTTTTATAAAGATTTTTTTTTTAATTTAATAAAAAAAATGATTTTATTTACAAAAAGGCACTTATACATTGTACTCAAGGCATTAAAAAGAAATGAAAATATCGAAAAAAAAGTTATATTGTACGTATCCGTTTTGGACTGAAGTTCTCTGGGGAAAAATTCACTTAATTTGATCGAGTAGTTTTTTGTTTGTTTGTTTATTTGGTTGTGTGTTTGTTTTTGTTTGTTTGTTTGTTTGTTTGTTTACAGGGGAAAATGCGTTTTTATTACAGCGCGCTGGAGGCAGCCATGTTTTAATTTTTAGAATACGCCATGGGGAGATAACTCAGTCTAAGACGCCAACGCCCCCTCCCCATCTTAAATACTAGCTTTTCTTCCTAAAAATCGAAAAATTGCTATCGATATCATCACAAATTGTTTTTTCGCTGTAAAAAAAAAACTTGATGAAATTAAGAGACATTTTTTATCGGAAAACTTCATTTCATAACAGATACGTACAATATAACCTTTTTTTCGATAGTTTCATTTTTTAATGTCTTGATTAAACTGTACAAGTACCACAAAAATATGGAAATGTACTTAATTAAAATATAAAATCCAATTAACCAATAAAAAGTTGTTGATCTTTCGAATAGCCAACAATGAACAAGTTGTTTTTGATTAGCCAATATATGTGTGTCTATGAATTTTATTAGAAATATATTATTATAATATTATATTTAAACCAAATTCAGATTTATAATTTTATTCTATTTTATTTCTATCTTTAACCCATACTAATTTGCTTATCAAGTAAATACATACCTTTTATTTTAATTTTTTTTCCAGATACATCTGCCTTACTTTTAATGCTAGGTTTATTTATGGTATTTTTTACGTATATTAAAACCCCTTCCCAATACTTTTGCTGATGAGGAAACTTTGTTTTTTTTTTTAAATACTATATGTAAAAATTATTGTCCGTGGCTTAATGTCTACCGCAATAAAAACATTGTTTTCCGAAACGATCGTACAAATTATTGACTTTGTTGTTGTTCCTTCTTGTGAAACGGATTTTTAATTTAATTCTATTTTGAATTTTAAATTATCAATCACATTACTGAATATTAAATTAGCTCTAGAATATTTACTTATCGAGCTTATTATATATGTAAATTAAAACGAGCACTTTTTCTTTTCCTGTATTTTAATTAAATTAGTAATTATACTATTACATTAAAATACACTCTGCTCTTTAGACTATTGTTCTAATCTCCTTTAAATTTATATATATATATATATATATATATATATATATATATATATATATATATATATATATATATATATATTCAAAGTAGTGGAGTCATTAACATTTATTGTTTTTATGCTTTGTCTTTATTTAAAAGTTTCATTTGTTCAATTATTTTTATAAGTGTATCGATGTTCACATGTTTATGACACGTTTTCAGCATTTTTTTTTTTTTTTGCTCCCTTCAGATACTATTTCAATTCAGGATGATTCCAATTTTACAAACCGACAACCACACACACACACACACACACACACACAAATATATATATATATATATATATATATATATATATATATATATATATATATATATATATATATATATATATATTGTGTACAGAAAGTTGTTAGTTGAGACAGGTCATTGGTACCGTCGGTTTCAAGCCCGATAATAAGGCCCGTTTAAGGTATCCTTATCGAGCTCTCTTCAGCCAATATTCGTCTCTATATTAAGCTACGAATATTGGCTGAAGAGAGCTCGATAAGGATACCTTAAACGGGCCTTATTATCGGGCTTGAAACCGACGGTACCAATGACCTGTCTCAACTAACAACTTTCTGTACACAAAATATAAGTACGCTCTTAAAATTTGGATTTTCCTTTTAATTGAGCACTCTGCTGGAATTCTTTTTCCAAAAAAACTAATCACATTATATATATATATATATATATATATATAATAGCATCTTTGTGTCTGGAAAATGGAATATCTATTGAGCTAAAATTACGAGACTTTAACTACACAACCGAATATAATATGTGTTTGTTTTCTGTCACATGACTACGTGAGGCATGAACTGTGTAGCAGGTAAAAAAAATTGTGATGATATCTATTGATATACATAGAAGAAGAAAAATGTGATTCTTACCTGGTTATCTCGAGTTCTTTGCTTTCATAATATTTATTGAACTTCTTTTTATATAACTCCCATAGATCGTCTAACGGCATATCAACACGTGGAAGATACATCGCTTGAGCGGCGCTGAGGACAACCAGAGCAACGAGGTAAGTGGAAGTTTTCATCGTTCTATATATTCGGGTAGTTAGTACCAGCGTTGTAAACAAATACCTAAAAAAAAAAATAATAAAATAATAATAACAACAACAACAAACAAAAACCAGACTCTACGGACAAAGAGACGAAACAATATAACACATAATAAGTGAATGCAGCAAATTAGCCAAAAAGCATATACAAATAGACACGATCAAGTAGGGAAGGCAGTACATTGGCAAATATGCAAACAATTGCATCTTGAATACACAGACAAATCGTACAAACAGAAACCGGCAGCAGTACTAGAAAATGAAAGTCACAGGATCCTAGGAGACATGGATATACAAACGGATAAATCCAGCCAAGCAAGAAGACCGGGTGTCATAATAGTTAACAAGAAGAAAAGTCCTGCCATATTGTAGATTGTTCCGTTCAGCAGACCACAGAGTCAAGATCAAGGAGACTGAAAAACAGAGCAAATACACGAAACTGACCAGAGAGCTCAAAGAGATCTGGAAAATGAAGAAAGTAAAGATGACACCACTAATAGTAGGCGCGCTAGGAATGATACAAAAAATTTTGAAAAAAGAATAGGAAAGATTGGAATCAGAGGAAGAGAAGATACAACAAATCTCAATAATGAAAACTGCAGAAATATTAAGGAAACCTCTTGAATGTGGAGACTAATGTCACACATAAACTACACAGAAACTGGACACAGAAACTGGACACACAAACTGGACACACAAACTGGACACAGAAACTGGACACACAAACTGGACACACAAACTGGACACACAAATTGGAGACAGATGCAAAACACAAAGGAACATCACATGGAATCATGATAACTGAAATTGTATAATTGTAAAAATACCACCCATACTCACAAAAATATGGCGAGTGTCACCATAAACGGGCACCACACCAAATTATGAGAATCAAGGAGGATGGAAAGACCGAGGAGAGAAAGCACTAACTAGACCTCCGGATGAGTGCAAAGGACTAAAACTTGTGGAAGGCTTATTGCCACAAAAACTATATATATATATATATATATATATATATATATATATATAGTAAGTTATAAAATATATATGGCAATTAAGCTACATAGAATATTCCACGTTTCATCCACGCTAGGATACATCAGGCTTATGATGTGTAGCTTAGATGTGTAGCTTAATTGCCATAACTTACTATCTAGCTCTACCTACGTATTGAGCACTGTTGAAGTAAATACTTAAAGTTTACGCATAAATTTATACTTTATACGTATATTAATTTATGTGATTAAATTAAGTAGTCATATATCTATCTATCTATCTATCTATCTATCTATCTCTCTCTCTCTCTCTATATATATATATATATATATATATATATATTGAGAGAGAGAGAGGGGGGGGATAATATTGAAGTAAACCTTGTTAAAATTAAATTGTTTAATTGTACTTTTTTTATTTTTTCGATTTTTCTCATGATTTTTCTTGTTAAAATAAAAGAAAATAATGCAACTTCCAAATGTATGACGAACATTTTCGATTCTTTTTCGAATCCTCATCAGGTGCAAAAAAAAAGAAATGAATAAAAAAAAGCTGTAGTAAACAATTGAATGTCAACAGGTGACTGTGAAACGGGCGCGTGAAGTTAGTTAGAAACCTAAAGAATTTTTTGCTACACTGTTCCAGGAACGACGTTAACAATTTAATGTTCGTGATTTTAACAAAGAAAGGTTAAAAGAAAAAATTTAAAAAGAACTTTTTTAAGTTTATAATTATGATTTTTGTTATTTTAACAATGTTTGTTTATATGAAAAATGCTGCCTAAATACACACAAATAATATATATATATATATATATATATATATATATATATATATATATATATATATATATAGTAATTTATAAAATATATATGGCGATTAAGCTACACTGAATATTCGGCGTTTCATCCACTCTAGGACTCCTCAGGCTTATGCGCATAAGCCTGAGGAGTCCTAGAGTGGATGAAACGCCGAATATTCAGTGTAGCTTAATCGCCATATATATTTTATAAATTACTATATATATATATATATATATATATATATATATATATATATATATATATATATATGAGTTTGTTTTACAATACACAATGATATGAAAAAGTGGTCAAATTACAAATATATAACTAATAAATGTTATCAAAGGCAAAATAAGTTACTCTTCTACCTATCTGGGAAAGTTTTTAGTGGTTTTACTCACTTTAAAACAATTATTCGGTTCGAAAAACAAATAGTGTCGAGCGTTAGGTAAGAACAAGAAAAACGGTCGCGAATTGACAGCTAAACATTTGAAATTTTAATAATGAATTAAAAATAAAAATAAAACAAAATACTGTACAGTAAATGTTACCATGACATCATGACATGTATTGGGTTTGAAACGATATTTCGTTTTATGTTCTGTTTTGTTTTGTTTTATTATTATTATTATTATTATTATTATTATTATTATTATTATTATTATTATTATTATCGAACTTTCAAATATTGAGGTGTAAATTCGCGGCCATTAGACGTTTTAAAGTGAGTAAAACCACTAAAAAACTTTTCCAGGTAGATAGAAGAGTAACTTATCTCGCTTTTTCATAACATTTATTTGTTATATATTTGTTTTTACCACTATTTCGTACCAAAGTGTATAACAAACCATATATATACTAGCAGGCCTCCCGGCATTGCCTGGTCGTAAAGTACGCTTAAATATGGTATTTTAATCCATGCAGATTTCGTATTTATCATCATATTATATTGGATGCAATAAAAGTTGTAAAAAAAATGACTCGTGCGCCACCACCGAGAATTGAAACCAAAACGTTTACCCTACGATTTACTTTTTCTCTTGGCGTTAATGACTGTACTATGAAGAACTGTTTACTGAAAAGCTAAAAATTAAAACATGAACCAATAGCTATTACGTCACGCATACATATTCGTAATGTCGTCGTTCGATCTTCACCTGGAAAATTCCATTTTTTTTATTTTCACACTTTTGCCCCGATGTTTTTCGGCTAAAACCCAAATATAAAGTTTCGCATGGGTTCGAATATCCTATATATTAAGTTTCGTGTTTGTAGATCAAAAACTGACAGAGGAGTTTGGTAGATAATTTTTAAAACAAAAATATATACGCATACATAAATATATATATAGAAAAAGGTTTGTGTTTAGTAGAAGCTTTTTACACAAATATTACACAAGAATAAATCATGTAGAATATCTGCATGAATATAATTACACGTAATAGTTAACTAAAGCTGATCATCTCATAAACAAACTAATAGGGAATTAATTAAAATGAATGTTTAAAAGAATATGCAAATTAGCTAGATCTTCGGCAGATGGATGCAAATCCACGACCAATATAAAACAACGTTGTATTTCCCTTTTAAATAAATAGAAAAGATGGGTTTTAATATGAATAATCGCCAATCTTTCACGAAAAGCACCCGTCTAGCTGAATCCACTGTGAAAAATTTCCCCCACTCTTTATCTGTGCCTAAATCAAACCGTAGATTCCATGAACAAAGCTTCTTTCTTAGAACTGCACGCCTGTGGAACTCTGTTCTGTCTGCCTGCTTCCCACCGGACTACAACTTGGATGTCTTCAAGTCCAACGTTAACAAATTCCTAATGAACCGTCCCCTTAAGTAAACACTTCATCAAATCTCTACACTAACGTAATGTACTTGCAATAACCCTTATCCCTGAGTGGCTTCCGGGCCTTGATAAGTGGTGATCACTGTGTAAAAAAAAATATTAATACAGAAAACCCCAAATTTATAGGAGTATAGAAAAAGATAGATAGATAATAGATATATTTATACACACACACACACACACATATATATATATATATATATATATATATATATATATATATATATATATAGTAAGCCTGAAGAATCCTAGAGTGCATGAAACGCGGAATATTCAGTGTAGCTTAATCGCCATATATATTTTATAAATTACTAACTAGCTCTACCTATGTATTGAGCTCTGTTGAAGTAAATACTTAAAGTTTACGCATAAATTTATACTTTCGTATATTAATTTTATGTGAGTAAACGAAGTATATATATATATATATATATATATATATATATATATATATATATATATATATATATATATATATATATATATATATATAAGAAAACGAATGTTTTACTTACTTCTGGTTTGGAGATTTGTTCGTGTTAATTGTCCGATGCTTGCGAGCTTCTGTTTATTAAAAGACGTGAATCTTGACGTACATGATAAATTTCATTTAAGCTCGAACTCAAATTTTTCAAAACAATATTGAATCTGGTGCTTATAAATACAGCTGTCCTTTATGTAGGTGTCACATTACAAAAGCTGAAACAATTCTCGGGTCATAGGTCATCCTATATAAAGATATACAATTAAAAGAAAGAAGTGTTTAATGTTCTCACTCGTATACTTACAGTTTTCAAATCTACACAAAGTCTGCCGTTCAATTATACCTTAGGGACTGTTAGATGATTTGGTTCATTTCGCCCAGTGTTGGATACAATCTATTCTTTTTTTGATACCACACTGACTTTTAAATGTACTTTTATATCAAACTAGCAGGGAGGCCAAACGTTACCCAGGATTGAATGGCGATCAACGAATGTTCCACACTCCAAATATGTTGATTGCCATCGAAATCGGCTAAATCGACCATTTTTTAAATTAAATTGATTCATGGCGTGCTCTAGTCAAGACTCACCGGGGGGGCACCGGGAGGAAACTTCATATGCTTCCCCACGTTGATTTATAATATACAGCATGATCACGTTGACTGAAGTTAAGTAACGTTGCGCCTGGCAGTACCAGATGGGTGACCAATTTGGGAATAACAGGCGCTGTATGTAGGAGGACGTCGACACCTCCTTGCAAGAGTAACAAAAACCCACCGTCGTCATCTGACCTAAAGGCGATATACATGCGACTGGGGACGCCTTGTGAATTTTATAATCCCATGGAACTTCCTCTTTCGGAGGAAGTCGGTTAAACACGCTTTAGAGTTAGTGCCGCACTTTCTTTTTATTTTTCCGTAATGACTTAGTCTACAATACTTTGTAGTCTACATTGCACTGTAAAGAATCTATTGTTAATTCTATAAAATTACTTTTGTGTATAATAGTTTAAATTTATATATAATGGCTTGAATTTATCTAAAATAGCTTGAATTTATATATAATAGCTTGAATTTATATATAACAGCTTAAATTTATATAAAATAGCTTGAATTTATATATAATGGCTTTAATTTATATACAATGGCTTAAATTTATATATATATTGGCTTGAATTTATATATAATGGCTTGAATTTATATATAATGGCCTATATTTATATATAATGGCTTGAATTTATATATAATGGCTTAAATTTATATATATATTAGCTTAAATTTATATATAATGGCTTATATTTATATATAATGGCTTGAATTTATATATAATGGCTTGAATTGAAGTTGAAAATCAAGTATCATGCTTGAATTATGCTTTAAAGAGAAATATTCATTTCGAACGCACCCCTGCCTTATCAAAGAACCTACTGTGGTTTTTATACGCCGTGCCCTTCTGAATGGGCGATTATAAAGCCTCTCAAATGAATTTGTGATGTTAGATTGTATAAGGGTGTGAACTTTGGTCAAAATCGAACTGTTCCTTTTTGAATCAGATGTTTCCAATTATCTATTTTTGTATATTATCGGAAGCATTCCGCTGCAAAACCTATTAAAGAACACCCCGGTTGTGATCTCAGTTAACACCCTTACACAGCCTAACCTCACAAGTACAGTTGATAAGATATCATTTTGTACTAAGCAACATATACATATATATATACATATATACATATATATACATATATATGTATATACACACATATATATACATATATATATACATATATGCCCATATATACATACATATATATATACATATATATACATGCATATATATATACATATATACATATATATATACATACACATATATATATACATATATATACATATATATATGCATACGTACATATATATATACATATACATACATATATATATACATACATATATATATACATATATATACATATATATACATGCATATATATACATATATATACATATATTATTACATACATACATATATATACATATATGTACATACATATATATATATATATGCATACATATATATACATATATATATACATGCATATATATATACATATATATACATACATATATATATACATATATATACATATATATACATACATGCATATATATACATATATATACATACATATATATACATATATATACATACATATATATATACATATATATATACATACATACATACATATATATATACATATATATATATATTTTTTTACATGGAGTTCACCACTTATCAAGGCCCAATGGCCACTCAGGGATAAGGGTTATTGTGTGTACAGTAATCAAAGGGATAGTGTAGCAATAGTATTGGAGAATTGGTAAGGTGTCATTACTTAGGGGTGGGGCGTTTCATCAGGAATTTGTTTGCATTGGACTTGAAGACATCCAGGTTGAAGTCGGGAGGGAAACAGGCAAGCGGAACAGAGTTTCACAGGCATGCAGTTCTAAGAAAGAAGCTTTGTTCATGGAATCTACGTTTTGATTTAGGCACAGATAAGGAGTGGGGAAAATTATTGACGGTGGTTTCAGCTAGTCGGGTGTTTTTTGAGAAAGATTGGCGAGGGAGGGGCAGAGAATGGAGCTCAGACGAGCACCTGCCATGAAAATAACGATAGAACAATGACAGGCTCACTACGTTTCTTCTGTGGGAAAGAGGTTGCAGGGTAGAGAAAAGGGCATCCCCCACCAAGCCACGGAGTCTATTTTTTACTCTGTCAAGGCAGGATAGGCTGTTTTTTGCAGCCCCCGCCCAGATGTGGCAGCAGTACTCCATCTTTGGACATACTTGGCTCTTATATAGATAGAGAATTGCATCATTAGTGAGATATCATCTGGAGCGGTAGAATGATCCCACCATTTTCCCAGCGACCTTGGCCACAGACTTGATGTATGTGTTCCATTTAAGATCAGGTGTAAAGGTCAAACCCAGGAGCTTATCAAATCCTGGGGCCTCCCTTAGATGAGAGCCATCCATTTCAATTGATGCCAGATGGGGATCAGAGTGTTTATGATGTAGAGATAGGAGCTTGGTCTTAGATGCATTAAAGGTAACCAGCTACCTCTTTCCCCACTGTACCACGCGCTCAAGATCAGAGGAGAGAGAATCAGAGAGAACATCATCATTTACGGCCTTTGATGTGTTGCCATAGATGGTCGTGTCATCAGCATAGATGTCAACGAAAGATGTTTTGGAAGATCATTGATGTAGATCAGGAAGAGAGTTGGGCCCAGTATGGACCCCTGAGGGACTCCAGCATTAATACTGTGGGCCTCTGATTTCTGCCCATCAACAACTACTCTTATGAGTCTATCTGAGAGAAATGACTTAATGATAGAGAAAACATTTCCAGTAGCTGGAAATCTTGTGTAGTAGGCCTTTATGCCAAACCTTATCGAAGGCCTTTGATATGTCAAGAGCAATTGCCCTAGAAATTAAGCCTTTGTCGAGAGATTCGCTAATCCTATGAGATATAACCGTTAGCACATCTGCTGTAGATCTAGCAGAGCGGAAACCATATTGTGTGTCGCTAAGAAGGTTATTTCTGCTGAGGTGGTTGACTACTTCTCTATTTATTGTGGATTCCAGCAACTTACTCATGACACACAGGAGACTTATTGGTCTGTACTGAGAGGGGGATGACTTATCACCTGAATTCTTAAATACAGGGCATACTGATGAGGTTTTCCAGGGTGTTGGAAAGCACTTCTCCTTAAGGCAACGCTTAAACAGTTTGGAAAATATGGGGGCAAGTTCTGGTTGTAATTTTTTTAACACTATAATTGGAATACCGTCGGGACCAGTTGCTTTACTGGAGTCAAGGTTCTTGATTAGCTTGGCGACCTCACGCACAGATATTTGTATGTTGCATAGCGTGTTGTCTGTTATAGGAGGGAATATGGGGAGTTGATGGCCTTCGTCACACCGGGTAGAATTTGCCGCAAAGTTTTTGGCAAATAGTTTGGCCTTGTCGGATGCTGCCGAGATGACCTCTGGTCCATTGATAATGGTTGCGATAGAGCGCACGTTTCTGTTCAAGATCCTATTTGCTATTTGCCAGAACTTGGAACCAAGCAGCTGCTCAGCTACTTTGGACTTAACGGATTGCGCATATAGTTCTCTGGCATTTTTTATTACTCTTTTACAGTGGTTGCTAGCTGTTCTGAAAGCAGCTTTAGTTTCAGTGCATCTATTACGTTGGTAGCTATGGAAAAATGCATACATACATATATATACATATATATATACATACATACATACATATATATATACATATATATACATACATATATATACATATATATATACATACATACATATATATACATATATATATGCATACATATACATGTATATATAGATACATATACATATATATACATATATATACATACATATACATATATATACATACATATACATATATATACATACATATATATACATATATATATACATACATATGCATATATATACATACATATATATACATACATATATATACATATATATACATACATATATATACATATATATACATACATATATATACATATATATATATATACATACATATATATACATATATATACATATATATATACATATATATATACATATATATTCATACATATATATACATTTATATACATACATATATATACATACATATATATACATATATATATACATACATATACATACATATATATACATACATATATATACATACATATATATACATATATATACATATATATACATACATATATATACACATATATACATACATATATACATATATACATATATATAAATATATATATATACATATATATATATATATATATATATATATATATATATATATATATATATATCAATGACCATCCCTCTTGAAGAAGCCCGCATAAATCGGGCGAAACGTTGAGTATCCAGGTCCTTCCACCTCCATTTTATTTCATATATATATATATAGTGGGTAGCAAGAATATTTGGTACATTGATTTTTTTCGTATTTGGCCAAAAACATCAAGTTAATTTGAATGAAATTTACACTCAATCTTTGGACAGATATTATCAATCTAAAAATAAAATGGAAATGAAAATATACTTAGTTCACAAATATTTATTAACAAAAAAATCAAATTACAAATATGCAAAAGTATTTAACACATTGTCAAATTGCATTCTTAAGCAGTCATTTCATCTTGCTACAGTATTTCAATTGATGAGAAAGTACCCTAGAGTTCCGGCTCCTTACAGGTCAGTTGATAACAGCTCTCAGACACTGCGCAGGTTGCTTCTTTCATTGCTGTTTTAAAATGGTTAAAACAAAGGAATTGACTTATATACACCAGGAAATAATAGCAAGGCATGAAGATGAAAAGGGGGTACAGGAAAATAGATTTAGAACTAAATTTGGTGGTAAGTACATTTGGGCTGTCGTGAGAAAGTGGAAAATAACGGGTGGTAATACTATAAATTCATCTAAGAAGTAGTCGACCACGTAAATTTAATAATACTACATTGCTCTTAACGTGAAGAAAGAACCATTTCTGATTTGTTCTGAAATTCAGAAGGATTTGCAGTAAGTAGGTATTGAAGTAAGCAAGGATACAATCAAGAGATCATTGAATCGTATAGGCTTGTATTCTAGATTACCGAGAAAGACTCGATTGTTGAATCTTAGATCATGTGAAAGATCGTTTGAAATTTGTTTTGAAAAAAACCAATGTGAATTGGATGACTTCTGGAACAAAGTTATTTAATCAGATATTTAATGGAACAAAGTTATTTAATCAGATATTTAATGGAACAAAGGTATATAATCAGATATTTAATGGAACAAAGATATTTAATCAGATATTTAATGGAACAAAGTTATTTAATCAGATATTTAATGGAACAAAGTTATTTAATCAGATATTTAATGGAACAAAGTTATTTAATCAGATATTTTATGGAACAAAGTTATTTAATCAGATATTTAATGGAACAAAGTTATTTAATCAGATATTTAATGGAACAAAGATATTTAATCAGATATTTAATGGAACAAAGTTATTTAATGAGATATTTAATGGAACAAAGTTATTTAATCAGATATTTAATGGAACAAAGATATTTAATCAGATATTTAATGGAACAAAGTTATTTAATCAGATATTTAATGGAACAAAGATATTTAATCAGATATTTAATGGAACAAAGTTATTTAATGAGATATTTAATGGAACAAAGTTATTTAATCAGATATTTAATGGAACAAAGATATTTAATCAGATATTTAATGGAACAAAGTTATTTAATCAGATATTTAATGGAACAGAGTTATTTATTCAGATATTTAATGTATCAAAGTTATATAATCAGATATTTAATGGAACAAAGATATTTAATCAGATATTTAATGGAACAAAGTTATTTAATCAGATATTTAATGGAACAAAGTTATTACATCAGATATTTAATGGAACAAAGTTATTACATCAGATATTTAATGGAACAAAGTTATTTAATCAGATATTTAATGGAACAAAGTTATTTAATGAGATATTTAATGGAACAAAGTTATTTAATCAGATATTTAATGGAACAAAGATATTTAATCAGATATTTAATGGAACAAAGTTATTTAATCAGATATATATCTAATACTATCTAATAATATATCTAATACTATCTAATGATATATATAATACTATCTAATAATATATCTAATACTATCTAATAATATATCTTATACTATCTAATAATATATCTAATACTATCTAATACTATATCTAATACTATCTAATAATATATCTAATACTATCTAATAATATATCTAATACTATCTAATGATATATATAATACTATCTAATGATATATATAATACTATCTAATAATATATCAAATACTATGTAATGATATATCTAATACTATCTAATAATATATCTAATACTATCTAATAATATATCTAATACTATCTAATGATATATATATAATACTATCTAATGATATATCTAATACTATCTAATAATATACCTAATACTATCTAATAATATATCTAATACTATCTAATAATATATCTAATACTATCTAATAATATACCTAATACTATCTAATAATATATCTAATACTATCTAATAATATATCTAATGCGATCTAATAATATATCTAATACAATCTAATAATATATCTAATACTATCTAATAATATATCTAATACAATCTAATAATATATCTAATGCAATCTAATAATATATCTAATACTATCTAATAATATATCTAATACAATCTAATAATATATCTAATACTATCTAATGATATATCTAATACTATCTAATAATATATCTAATACTATCTAATAATATACCTAATACTATCTAATAATATATCTAATACTATCTAATAATATATCTAATACTATCTAATAATATACCTAATACTATCTAATAATATATCTAATACTATCTAATAATATATCTAATACGATCTAATAATATATCTAATACAATCTAATAATATATCTAATACTATCTAATAATATATCTAATACTATCTAATAATATATCTAATACTATCTAATGATATATATAATACTATCTAATGATATATCTAATACTATCTAATAATATATCTAATACGATCTAATAATATATCTAATACGATCTAATAATATATCTAATACAATCTAATAATATATCTAATACTATCTAATAATATATCTAATACTATCTAATAATATATCTAATACAATCTAATAATATATCTAATACTATCTAATAATATATCTAATACTATCTAATAATATATCTAATACAATCTAAAAATATATCTAATAGTATCTAATAATATATCTAATACTATCTAATAATATATCTAATACAATCTAATAATATATCTAATACTATCTAATAATATATCTAATACTATCTAATAATATATCTAATACTATCTAATAATATATCTAATAGTATCTAATAATATATCTAATACTATATCTAATACTATCTAATAATATATCTAATACAATCTAATAATATATCTAATAGTATCTAATAATATATCTAATACTATCTAATGATATATATAATACTATCTAATGATATATCTTATACTATCTAATAATATATCTAATACTATCTAATAATATATCTTATACTATCTAATAATATATCTAATACTATCTAATAATATACCTAATACTATCTAATAATATATCTAATACTATCTAATGATATATATAATACTATCTAATGATATATCTAATACTATCTAATAATATACCTAATACCATCTAATAATATATCTAATACTATCTAATAATATATCTAATACTATCTAATAATATATCTAATACGATTCTCAGTGTAAAATTTGGAGGTGGAAATGTGATATTTGGGTTGCTTCTCTGCAAATGGTGTTGGAGGAATGGAAATCATAGAAAGGAAAACGAATGCAGCAAAAATCCACGAGGATTTTTTCAACACATCTATTCAAGAGTGTCACAGATTTCGAATTGGGCCGTGACTTTATATTTCAGCAAGAAACTGATCCCAAGCACAAGGCTAAAATAACTATGAAATGGTTTAAGGATAATGGGGTTCTGGTGTTCAATTATGTTCTACAGTGGCCTATCCAGTCACCCGACCCAAATCCCATTGAAAATCTGTGGGGAGCTTTGAAATTAAGGGGGCATGCAAGAGACCCCAAGAATATCAAGGAAATAAAGAAAATTTGCGAAGAAGAACGGTTGAAACGACCAGCAAGTGCTTGTATGAACCTAGTAGGCAATTATGGAAAACGTTAGGAGGTTGTAAGGTAGAACAGAGAATATGTAATTAAAGATTAATAAATGTGTTAAATACTTTTGCATATGGGTAATTTGATTATTTGTTAATAAATATTTGTCAATTAAGTATATTTTCATTTCCATTTTATTTTTAGAGAGATAATATCTGTTCAAAGTTTGGGTGTAAATTTCATTCTAATTAATGTGATAGTTTTTTTAGAAATACGAAAAATACTAATGTACAAAATACTTTTGCTACCCAGCGTTTACAGTACACATTTGAAACTGTGAGTTTTTGTATTTCTAGTTCCCAAATGGTAATGAAACTTTTTATAAACATAGAAAATGTATTAAAACTAAGATAGGAAGCGTGGGAAAATTTTTTTTTAAAAATAACAAATTTAACACAACGCGAAGAGAAAACTCAATAATTAGCGCTGCAAAAGTTTACAAAAATATCAAATTCATTAGATTTCTCAATGATTTTCTGACGGTTTATCACGGTAAGATGCGTAGAATCTTCTAGAATGTTGGGGCATATACAATAGTGTTGTGAGACCGGATCTCACCCTATAATATATAATCAGCTCCTAAGGCTGGTAAGGTGGAGCGAGATCTCAACGGATATTGTACGTCGAGGAGCGAGATCTTAATGATACCTGCAACTACTACTATTCTCTTTATCTTTCTCTATATCCTTGTACCTTTCCTTAATACACTTGTAAACCACCTGCTACGTATTTTCTGGTGTCGTTCTTGTGGACCCAACTGAGCCCTACAACAAATAGACATTGAAGTAAGCAATTCAAAAGTATTACGTCATTCTTTATCTAATAACCGTATTGTAAACAACCACATCATGGGAAAGAATAAACAGATTGGCCAAGAGCTCTGAAAACGAATTGTAAATCTTCATCAAAGTGGATTGGGATATAGAACAATATTCAAACAGTTGATGGTTCCATTGAATTCTGTTGGAACAATAATTCGGCACTGGAAGTCTCACAAATCAACCCTTCATTTGGCCAGATAAGTTCGTCATCGAAAAATAACCAGACGTGCTGAAAGGTTATTAACAAAGATGGTTATGAATAAGCCTATAATTACTCTTGGAGAGCTGCATAATGACTTAGAAAACAGTGAAATTAAAGTTAGCAAGGACACAATCAGTAGAACCTCTTCACCTTAAAGACATCTTCTCTAGATCAGCAAGGAAAACTCCCCTTCTTAAGCCAAAGCATGTTCGTTCTAGGCTTGATTTTGCAAGTGAGTATGCAAGCAAGCATTTAAAGATTTGGCATAACGTGCTTTGATCAGATGAGATCAAAATTGTTTGGCAATCCAACAGTAAAATTTGGAGGAGGATCCATTATGATCTGGGGTGGTTTTTGTGCAGATTGTGTAGGAAAAGTGGAAATAATAAAAGGAAAAATGAATCGAGCACTTTATAAGAGTATCTTGGAGAAAACCCTTAAAGAAAGTGTGGAGTTGCTAAAATTGAAATCAGACTGGATCTTTCAACATGATAACGACCCAAAACACACTGCGAAACTCACACAAAATTGGTATAATTCAAATAATGTGAATGTTTTAAAGTGGCCTAGTCAATCTCCCGATATATAAGTAATTTATGTGGAGAATTGAAATTACGAGTCCATAAAAGAGAACCTTCAAATCTGCGAGGATTGGAGAGAATTTGTGTGGGAGAATGGAATAAAATAACACAAGACATATGTAAGAAGTTCGTAGGAGATTACTCAAAACGTCTACATGCTGTAATCAACAATAATGGTTATGCTACAAAATACTAGATATACTGCGTTGCTAATTATTGAGTTTTCTTTTCGCGTTGTGCTAAATTATTATTTTTTATTTTTTCCACTGTTTCTACCTTAGTTTCTGTTGTGGTGGCAACCACTTATTTGCATATGCGAATAACATAACACTTTAAACGGCAAGCCTAGGTTGGCCTTGGTGTGTCTTACTCAAATGCCACCGGAAGTGACGCCGAAGAGCGTACATGTCCTCCCACCAAGACTCTCTGACTCGACACCGTCATTTGTACATATTGTAAATATACCTTTTCTTTAATACACTTATTATTGCGTTATCTTGTTGTTTGCGTCTTCATTGTATTTCCTTACTAATTATTGTTCAACCTTGCAACCACAACAGTTGGCGACGAGGTATGAAGCGTCAAATATAACAGTTTGACGAAGAACTATTTAAGAAAAAAAAAGTACAACGCAAAGGTTGACCATTTTTTTAAGGAATGCAAAGTGTTGACGAGTAAACGGGTTTTACGCTAAAGAGAAGTTTCAACTCAAGTGAAAAAAAACTCTAACGTGGCAAAAGCGACAATTTACGCCGTTTTCTGGGAATCCGACTTGCAAACGAATGTAAAAGTGAATTTTTGTTTGTCGCTACACGACAAATCTTACTAAAGGACCAACTCGCAAACGAAAAGCGAACTTTGTTCTGTCGCAAAAACGACAGGTCAGCCCCGTATTACGAAAAGCAAGGAAGTAACCTACGAAAAAAGTTCACCAGTGGATTCTAATTACTGTTCTCCGTAAACAAAACAACAACTAAAGGACTTTTTAATTAATGTTTTGGATGCCGTCGGTACTAAAAGGAAATACCACAGCTAAAAACTAAAATTCAACGAAAGGATTTTTTTCTTGAAGTTGTCACTGAATAACGGATAATACAGTAAAACTTCACGGAAAAAAGGTAATCTCAATTTAAGAGGTATTTTAATTACTAAAATACTAGAGGAAAAAAACTCAAAGAACTAAATGTACTGCATACATTTATTCAAATGTGACTCGATAAAAAAAACTTTTATTTTGTGGAAAGAGTTACTTATTAGTAAGTGCCTAAAAACGGAAAGTCAATTCCATTTCGTGATTCCAGATAAACCTGTTTTATTTTTTTTTCTTTTTGCAGCGTGACTCGCAAAAAGAATATATTATTGCAAACAGCGATATTATTATTGAAAACAGGAGCTGACAGCAATTTGCTTTTTTGTTGTAACCCAAACCGGTGTATATGGTACATGGTACAATATTTTTTTTAACTACACACTAAAAAAAAAAAAAAAAAAACATGGAAGACTTATCAAAAATGTTCATGCAATTTTTACAAGCACAGGCTGAGCGGGATGAACGCAGACAAGCTACACAAAACGAGCTTGTGCAAACACAAATACAGGCACAGGCTGACCGCGAGGAAAAGAGAGAGGACAGATTATTGAAATGGCAGAAGGAACAAGAAGAGCAGAAAATGGCACAATTAAAGCAGAAAAACTGCAATTGGAACAGGAAGAAAGGCATAAGAAACTACAATTGGAACAGGAAGAAAGGCATAAGAAACTACAATTGGAATATGAAGAAAGACAAGATGAACGTTTTGTTAAAACACTGGAACTACTAAAGAGTAATCGAGAAAATGTCGACAGTGTTAATTTCTCCCATACAACTATTTTTAATAGCATGGACACATTTCATTATGTGCCTGAGGAAGAGAAGAATTTTGAAGCATACTACACAAGATACGAGGATGTTTTTCAACTGGACTGTAAAAATTGGCCAAATAGTCAGAAAGTGAGCCTCTTACTCAGAAAATTGGGTACATCAGAACACAGCAAATTCGTAGATTACATATTACCTAAAAAAAACTGCGGAATTAGAGTTCATGGAAGCTGTAAAATTACTAAAAGAATTATTTAATCCAAATATATCTCTTTTTCATAAAAGATGGCTGTGCATAAATCTAAGAAAGATGGGCAACCAAGATTATTTGACATACGCATCAGTTGTCAATAAAAACTGCGATAATTTTAAGCTTGCAGAACTAACGTTAGAAGATTTTAAATGTCTAATCTTCGCTCAAGGGTTAGTTTCCACGAAAAATGCAGAAATACGCAGACGAGTGTTGTCTAAGCTGGAATCTGAGCAAGATTTAACCCTTCAGAAACTAGCAGAGGACTGTGAAAGGGCCATTACACTAAAAAAAGGATTAAAAAATATAGAAGAATCCGGAGTGGCATATGTAAGAAAAGTTAGAAAACCATACGCACCAACCAAGAACTTTACAAAGAAAAGCAATGGAACGGGATATTCCAAAGATAATAACCATAAATATAGTACACAATATAACAAGCCTCTTCCTAGATATAACTGTAAGAGATGTGCAGAAAAGCATTGGGAATCAGATTGTCCTTATAAGAAGAAAAAATGCTACATTTCTAAGAAGGTGGGACACAAAAGCGATTGCTGCAGATATAAAGATTACACCAGAAAGAGAGTACAGCAAACAAAATCAAATACAAAATTAGACAAAGATCGGCGAAAATACGTAAAAGTGGAAATATTTAAAACATCAATAAAGTTACAACTCGACTCCGGCTCCGATGTTTCTATAATAAACCTGAATACGTGGAAAAAGTTGGGAAAACCGGCCATGATGAAAACTAGTAAAGCAGCCCGGACGGTAACTGATGGTGGTATAAAATTTGAAGGAGAAGTTGTCCTCCCGTTAAAATTGAAAGGGATTTCGAAGAAATTAAAAATATTCGTACTAAAAAATAGTGAAAATCTTTTTGGAATAGATTTAATTGAGAAATTCGGACTATGGGATAAGCCAATCAATACATTCTGTAAAAAATTAGAATGTTCTTCTCCAACAACAGTAAATATAAAAGACGATTTAAAAGAATTATTTCCTGAGGCATTCACGACTAACTTAGGTCGCTGCAATAAATTCAAGGCCTCGTTTGAACTTAAAGAAAAGCTAGCCCAATTTTTAGAAAAAAGCGAAATGTTCCGTTCGCTGGGTTGGAAAAGATTGATAAAGAATTAAATAGATTGGAACAGACGGGAATTCTATCAAAAATAGAACACAGCGAGTGGGCAGCCCCCACCGTATACGAAAAGAAAAGTGAATGAACCATTAATGGTAAAACCAAAAAGAAAAAGATATTGAAATCTGTGTGACTTCAAATCTTGGGAGGGGGGTGTTGTGGTGGCAACCACTTATTTGCATATGCGAATAACATAACACTATAAATGGCAAGCCTAGGTTGGCCTTGGTGTGTCTTACTCAAATGCCACCGGAAGTGACGCCGAAGAGCGTACATGTCCTCCCACCAAGACTCTCTGACTCGACACCGTCATTTGTACATATTGTAAATATACCTTTTCTTTAATACACTTATTATTGCGTTATCTTGTTGTTTGCGTCTTCATTGTATTTCCTTACTAATTATTGTTCAACCTTGCAACCACAACAGTTTCAATACATTTTCTATGTTTATAAAAAGCTTCATTACCATTTGGAAGCTAGAAATACAAAAATTACAGTTTCAAATGTGTATTGAAAATATTTGCGGGGCACTGTATATATATATATATATATATATATATATATATATATATATATATATATATATATTAGCAAAGGTACCCGTCGTTGACTGGGTTCAAAAACGGCCTACAGAAAATGGACCCTCATTTATTAAAGCATGATAGGTTATGAAAAGGAAGGCTTATAAAGAGATAGCGCGACAGCTTCGAATTTGGGATATCAAAACCAAAGCAAAATATGATGAAAGTAAAAATAAAATAGATAAGCCCTATAATTTATTATACCATACCTGTTCACACTGAAACACTTATCTCAATATTCTGTAGATCTATATTAAAAAACCTTGTTAAACTTTGTGATATATTTACATTCTATGAAGGTCAAGCGCGAACGAACACCCAATAATTTTATTATGCCATATTTCTTCAAACTGAAACATAATTATCAAAGTATACTTACGCAGATAGATATGAAAAGTTTTTATTAAAGTTTGTGCCTATTTCCATTCTATGGAGGCCAGGCGCGAACGCAGTCCCCACAATTTTAATGAACCACCGTTCTGCCAGATCAAACATACCCATTCCTGTGTCTCGACGCATCTTCTATCATTATATGTAATCAGTTTTTTTTTAAATAGTCAACCATATAGGAGCCTATTCGTGACCAGACACACACACGCACACACACACACACACACACACACACACACATTCAACTTTACATTATAGATAGATAGATAGATAGATATTGGTCTTACTTTATATATATAAATATATCAAAATGCCTAACATATATATGTGTGAGGGTCCGTTTGTGGGGTTTTGTGTCTATGCGTGTGTTGGAT
This sequence comes from Euprymna scolopes, assembly GCF_053919585.1. Lineage (NCBI taxonomy): Eukaryota > Metazoa > Mollusca > Cephalopoda > Sepiida > Sepiolidae > Euprymna > Euprymna scolopes. The sequence continues at coordinate 156,776,448 of NC_136488.1, forward strand.
CCGTATAGGGTGAAGTGTTTTGGATATATAATTTTAGCAGGAGAAATAAAAAGAAAAAAATGATAAAAACCCATAACACCAATATATGTTTGGGTTTTTCTTTTAACCCCCCCCTCTCTCTCTCTCTCTCTCTCTCTCTCTCTCTCTCTCTCTCTGTGTATATATATATATATATATACTAGCTGTACCCGGCCACGCGTTGCTGTGGCTCTGTTTGTTAAAATGGAACACATTCCTCAAGAAAAATTGCATTTTGTTCGTTTATTTACTTTTATTACTTTTTGCAATTTTTTATCTATAAAAGTTGTTGTTCCCCCCCCCCCCAAGAAAAAATTAATTTTTTACCATAAATTGTTAAGTGAAAGTTTGGGGGGAGGGTTCAGGAAAACTTGCATTTTTTTTAAAGAAATTTAGCAGTAAACGTTTCTTTTTGAAAACGAATTTTTTATTATAAAAAGAACAGATGAATGCTTTATATGAACATTGTAAATAGTTAGGTGAAAGTAGAGAAAAGTTTGATTTCTTTTTTCGAGAGACTGTACAAATTATTTTTTTTTCAATAGATGTTAAGAAAAACAGAAAACATACTTCCATCATTAATTATGCAAAAAAATAAATAAAGTGGAAAACTTTCTGTTATTAATGTTTGCTAAAAAATACAGTAAACTTCGCTGAAGTGTTAGCATATGCTGCATCTTAAAAAGTTGGTTCATGCTGACAATTAAATAAAATAAACGTCTAAAAATTAGTAAAAATAAGGAAAGTCATGAATGGCGGCTCTTGGGGGGGGCAAGTAAGTAGGAACAACACAATCATTTGTGTAAAACAATTAATATTCGAGAAATTGTAAACAATAACAAAAATACCTGATACCAAATGCAGTAAAATTCAAGTATCTTTTATACGTGCTGAAACTGTGTTAAGTTATTTTTATTTCATTTCTTTTATTAAAAGTTGTCTTTCCAACAATTATCTGGTTGCATGTCGTTTAACTAATGGGGACTTCACACTTGGAAAATTGTATAAAAAATCTATGACTATCACTAACTCTAAATTTGGGAGTGCAACTCGAACTTAGGGTTAGTGGTAGATAAGTAATTTGCTGGGTGTGTCAAAAATTTTGTGAAAAATATTCCATAATTACACCCCATCTTTCCAAGCTTATAACTCCTCGAAAAATGTAATTCAAACCCTAATTTTCTTTTTTTCAATTAAAGGAGCAAGGGCCAAGGTTTCATTTAAATCAAAACAAAACAAAAAAAACGAACAACGTGTTTTTTTAAAAAAGATTTTAAACTTCGGACTTTACACGTAAATTTCTAAAAAAACATTACTTTTTTGTTTTAAATTTGCATATATTATTTATTGATCTTTTATCTTCAATTTGTGATATATAAAACTTTGGTGTGTAAATTAATTATTTACTTTTTAATATACATTTGAAAACGGGGGGCTTGAATTAAAAGAACGTTTGTCTAAAATATTATATTCGGTTTATTGGAAAGAGCATAAAATTTCACATTAACCCTGAAAATATCGTAAAAATAGAATCAATGGTAAAATTTTGATAGATTTTTAAAATTTACAAATTGAAAAATACTGAACTCGTAAGACTCAATTAATTTCATTACTGTTTTTTTTAAATAAAAAAATAATATTTCTATTACTTTTTATACAACTTTAATAGTTTATTTTGGAAGTATAATCCATAAAGAAAATAAACAACCCACTTTTAAGAGAGAAATTACGAGTTTTTTATATTTTATTCGCAGTTTTGTGTTACTACAAAAATTCTGATACACCTAGTCATTTGTTTACAACTTTTGAGAAATTAAGCCCCCTTACTCCTTAAGCGATAAGCGGACATTTGTTTATTATTAATTTTTATTCAGCGTGTAAAATCCACTTTGAACAACATATTTGGAAATTAGAAAAATAAAAAAAATAAAAACTTTGTTTTAGCATGTTAAAAGTATTTAGGTTGGCAGATAATTAAATTCTACTGTGTTTAGTATAAGTTTTTTTTTTGCTGTTGCTTCTTGCTTTTTAGAATTTTTGACTAAATACTTCTAAATTAAGGGGGTTGCTTAGATCGTATTTTAAACAAAACCACGGAGGTTGGAATGCCCCCCCCCCCTAAAATGTACTTGGAAAAATCGATTTTATAGCGAGATTTAATAATGGTTAGCCGAAAAAAGGTGAAAAACAAAACAAATAATCAATAAATAATTGTTACCAAAGGCAATAAATGCTACTTTTTTTACTTACATGAATGAGTTTATTTTATGTTTTAAAGTATTTTCAAGCGCTTTTCTTTATTTTTTAATAAATAATTGCGGATGTGTGTGCGAAATATTTCCAGATTGCAAACGAAATCTCCAGATCAAGCGGGAAAACCGCTTAATTGGAAACACTGGTCACGTGACGGCAAGCATTGATAAATAATTGTCCATAAATAAAAAAATTGCCTATCGGTACAAAGAAAACCACCTATTTATTATAGAAAAATTAAGTATAATGTTATAATTAAAAAGAGATATATAAAAACACGCATGGGTACAGTAAACATATTATACGAAAATGTCGAAGCAATCATTTATTTAGTTATTTATACTATTAATTACGAACGAACCAAGAGTTACATTTATATATATATATATATATATATATATATATATATATATATATATATATATATATATATATATATATATATATATATATAAAAATATGCAGGGTGACCCCAAAAAACGTTATATCTCCATTATTTATTCACCAATTGCCCTTATTTTATAGGACATGGCAGAATCAACGGCCGTGAGTACACCAAGTTCCAAGTGGGAGCTGGGACAAAGAATACACTGTGTTAAATTTCGTTCGGATAAAACACTAAGAAACAGGGCCTAATTAGAGTTGGGGCCCGTTTTTTTTTGTCACTCTGTATAACGAATCCCCAGAAAAATATATATCTTCCCTTATAAAAAATTTGATTCACCGCTCATACAATATAGCATCAACCCGACAAATATTTTACAAATAACTACAAACATAAAACAAACCCTAATAAACAATAATTTTTGCAATAAAATCGTCGATAAGCACATAAAACTCTATTTAAACTCACTCTCACTCTCAGTCTTCCTTGACACTAGCGCACAAGTACATGTATTTGGTGACTTTAATGCCAACCACAAAAGCTGGCTTGGTTTCTCTAATTACACAGATGCAGCGGGAAGCACACCTCATAGCTTCTCTATATCTCACTCCTTATCACAAATTGTTACGTTTCCAACCCGTTTCCCTGACCAGGAAGAACAACACGCATCACTTCTAGATCTGTTTTTGACCACAGTTCCCGATGATTGTATAACAAATGCCGACAGCCCACTTGGGAACGCTGATCATGCAGTGATAATAGTTGAAATCGTCCGAAACTCTAGTGACAAAACTGAAGAGCCAGTGCTCAAAACAGCGAAATATTATAAAAAGACTGACTGGGAAGCCATCAAAGATCTTATCAGAGATGCCCCATGTGGAAATATTTTTCTCTTCCAGCTGAACAGTGCGCAAATGAGACCACTGAATGGTTCAAAACTGCAATCGAAGCGCATGTTCCCATGCGGAAATTTTATAGTAAGCCCCACTCTCCCCAATGGTTTACTTCGACTTGTGCAACTGCCATTGCTCAAAGGCAGCATGCATACCGCAGATTTAACCGACATGTCCAATTCAAACAGACAAAAGTATATAGAAGCTAGAAGTAACCTTAAGAAAGAAATAGCGGCAGCTAAGAGAGAATTTACTGAAACCACTAAAAAACGCGTCGAAGCACAAAAACTAGAAACTCGTGACTTATGGAAAATCTACAACAGTGTAGTAAATAATGGGCAATCAACAATTCCCCCACTATCCAACAATCACGAGGTTGTTTCCTCAGCAACCGAAAAGGTTAGCATGCTTGCCAGTCGGTTTGCCTTAAACTCCACACTGGATCCTTCCAACCACCCCCTAACTGACTTTCCTATGCGGACAGATGCTACGCTAGACGAGCTGAAAATCACCCCTGCTCAGGTGCATGCTATCATAAAAAACCTTGACACTTCAAAAGCATGTGGACCCGATCTCATCCCAGCTGTGCTATTAAAAAAATGCTCAGCCGAAGTAGCTCCAGTTCTCTCCAAGCTCTACAACAAATGTCTTAATGAATCTTGCTTTCCGGGCTGTTGGAAAACTGCTTCTGTGGTACCAGTATTCAAGAATTCTGGCGAAAGAACTGACCCATTAAATTATCGCCCAATTAGCCTCCTCCAACTTTTGGCCAAAATATTTGAGACTTTTATTAACCATGCTCTAGTCCATCACCTTACAGATGCTAAACTTCTAACTGGCCAACAATATGAATTTAGACAAGCCCGTTCCACAGCAGACATCCTCACTGTAATCTCTGAACGTATATACCATTCACTGGACAAAGCGGAAGAGGGCAGAGCGGTACCTCTAGATATATCTAAGGCTTTTGGAAGGGTATTGCTGAAGGTCTCCTCAGGTAATTTTCATCAAACGGTATCACTGGTAGAATACTTAACATAATTAAATCCTTCTTAGATAAGAGAAAAATCCAGGTTGTCCTAGACGGTCGTACATCTAAACAATATGATATAAATGGGGGAGTGCCCCAGGGGTCTATCCTTGGAACTCTACTGTTCTTGATATTTATAAATGACCTCCCCGACAAAATTGCCTCTGAGATAGGTATATATGCTGATGACACCACACTCTATAACAGGCATGACAGAAAAACAAATGAACACATTTCTAAAGAAATGGCAGAAACACTAGAGGAAGACCTCCAATCTGTAGTGGAATGGGGACAAAAATGGATGATCGCGTTCAATACTGCCAAGACTAAACTAGTTTCATTCAATAATTACAAGAAACCTTCTCTACCACCTATAGCAATGGTCAACGACTCTTTATCTGAAAGTGCATCTTTTAAACTCCTTGGCCTAACGTTCACAGTAAACATGAGTTGGAACAATTACATTGAAGGCATTGCCAGGGTCGCTGCAAGGAAGGTAGGCTCTCTCTATCGTGCTAGAAAACTACTAACACCCGAAAGTATCCTGTACCTCTATAAGGCCACCATTCGCCCATGTATGGAGTATTGCTGTCATATTTGGGCTGGTGCATCTGCTGCTAGTCTCTCGCTCCTTGACAAGGTTCAAAAGAGAGTCGCTAATCTGATAGGCCCTGAACTGGCATCTAAGCTTCAGCCTCTGTCCCATCGACGAAATGTTGCATCCCTCTGCCTGTTCTACAAGTATTTTAATGGTGAATGCTCTAACGAACTGCAATCACTTGTTCCCTCACGACGTGAACACCCTCGACAAACCTGACAGGCTGCTAAATCTCACCCCACACTGTAGCGATCCCTAGATGTAAAAGATCTTTCTACTCCAGTAGTTTCTTCCCCAGAACTGCTAGACTCTGGAATTCCATTCCAGGTCCCTGCTCCCCCAACTGTATTGATGTGCAGAAGTTCAAGTGTAACATGAACCGACATCTTGCTGCTCAAATCCCTACATAGTAACCCAGTAGTTGTTGCCCCTGATAGTAGCCCCCTGCACCAAAGTGGTAATGTGCCTTGTTTGGGGTGAAAATAAAAAAAAACAAAAAAAACTTCACAATAAAATCATAAACCCTAACAAAAACGGCACCATGAAAGTATATTATAAAAAAACAGCTACGCACTGACTACAAAACAGACGGAAAAATAATAACAAACCTAATTAAAAGATACACCAGACCCACCGACCAAAACAAAAAGATCAAACTAATAATATATTGTACTAAATTTAAAACCTCCAATTTAATAATTAAAAACAATGATAATGCTAACACCACACTAAACCATATTAATGTAGTGTATGATTTTATTTGCCCATTTGCAGAATGTCTCGGAATCCATTCTAAAAACTCATACAACGCATACATAGACCACACAACAGGAAAAGAAAAAGATAACAGCAACAGTCACTTCTGATAATAATCGGATGCACCGAAAGAAAGTGTTTGAGTAAAATATGGCTGAACAACTTTTGCGCACCATTTTATGCAATATGCCAGCTGAAAAAAAAAAAGACCGCTCGGCGAATGGAAAAGATATCCAGAAAATTTGGAAAAAAGAATAACTGTCGTGTTCAATTAGACGTGCTTGAATATATATATATATATATATATATATATATATATATATATATATATATATATATATATACAAAATTCCAGTATTTTCCCGATTCCGATACAATGACTGATTCTGTACTAAATTCCCTGTTCCGATAAAATTATCGATTCCGATTCTTCATAAATCTCTAAATATTCAATTATAGAATTGTTATTTTTTTTTTTTTCAGATCACCGTCAAAACACATGTTAAATGTGCAGATATTTTCTTAATCGTAAAAATATACTTGTAGGGATGATCATTACATTTTAGTTTTACTGGTAGTTTAAAATTATAGATATTTAATCTAGTCTGTCTGTCTATAGTAACGTAGTCTGTCTGTGTGCGGAATGGTTTTTTACTGAATTACTCAATTCAATTTCTGGTCTACAGACTTAAAATTTAATATATAAGAAATTTGAACGTGGGAACAAATTCGATTTGGTCTTTAGTCTGTAAATATAACTGCTAAGGGGCAAAATTGAAAATGGAACTTGACAGGCGTAAATTGACTAAACGTGTTTTCGACGCATGCGCAAATATACATTTATACCTTTAACAACGTTGTTTTTTAAGTCTTTTATATTCGTATGGACTTAGCTCAAGTGGTAACGAATAATGCTGGAGAGCTAGGTTTTGGTTTCGATTCTAATTAATGGCACCAAAGTCATATTTTTATTCATTTTTAAACTTCTGAAATCACTACTATGTATAAGGTACAATATAATAATCAATAGAGAATTGGCTCTATAATAATGAGTACGGAATCTGCATGAATTAAAATATCATATTTAAGCGTACTTTATGGCCGGACAATGCCTGGCGGCAAGTGACATTGTCTCTGTATGTGCGGAACAGTATCTACCAAACTACTGACAATTTTTTACCTACAAACGTGAAACTTGATGTATAGGGGATTCTGAGCTGTTGTACAAATTCAATTTGGATTTTATTCGGTAAAAATAGCTGCTAAGGAGACAAAATTGGAAAATTGAAATTGGCAGACGCTAGTCGACTTAAAGTGCTCCTTTGCGCATGCGCTAATAGTTAAGTTAATATACGTTAAAGTTGGTTACTTTTTAAAGTTTTGATCTCCATTGTTTATTTAGCTAACAGAGCTAAAATGCTCACTGATGTGGCACTGTGGCATCCTAAACATGGATCTGCGAAGTAGGAAGTCAAGACGTACACAAAATTATTGACAAAAGACACTGGCTTACAATTTGAAGGCCATGGAAGATAGACACCTGTGGATGGAAAGAGTCAATTTGGTTTGGGCAACCCACCTGATACGATAATGATGTTTATTTAGCTCAGATGGTAATGAATGTTGGATCGCTAAATAGTTTGGTTTCGATTCTAGCTGATGTCAACCAAGGTCATATTTTTCTTTTAAACTTTTGAAATCACTAATATATAAAGAATAGAGAATTGGCTTCATAATAAGATTTAGACTATCATATTTAAGCATATTTTATCACCAGATACGGCCGGGAGGTATGTTAGTGTATATATATATATATATATATATATATATATATATATATATATATATATATATATATATATATATATATATATTGAATATGAAAACTAGTGGTTACACATACGCAAATATGTTTCAGTGACCACCCTGCTAGGGAAAATCACGTCATCAGGCCAAGAATATCTTCGGATATATTCTTGGCCTGATGGTGTGATTTTCCCTACCAGGGTGGTCACTGAACCTTATTTGTATATGTGTAGCCACTAGTGTTCATATTCAACATATTCATATTGCTCTGTCTAAACATTGAGCACTCTTTGGTAGACACATTTCGTTTTTGTTTAAATAACTAAACAATACTACCAATAACATATATATATATACATATGTATATATATATATATATATATATATATATATATATATATATATATAGAGAGAGAGAGAGAGAGAGAGAGAGAGAGAGAGAGATGTATATATATAGAGAGAGAGATATCTGGGGAAAGAAAGACATAAAAACCCCATAAAACCCTTCATCAAATGGACCAAAAGTCGCCTCGTTGAACTTAACTCTGACTGGACACTGCCAACACTTACTGTTAGGGACAGAATGTCTGAGACCACATCACTCTGAAAAACACATTTAGTATCAGCAGATGTAAAAATAACATTTCAAACTCTCATTTTGAAAAAAAAACTTTTTACGAAAATATCTGAAGAGAGCAAAACAAAGTGTGAAACGTGTTATAAAAATATTTTAAAATAAAAAATATGATAAAAGGATGAAAACCCCACAATTGTTGATGGCTACACGCTTTTATATATATATATATATATATATATATATATATATATATATATATATATATATATATATATATATATATATATATATACTAGCTGTACCCGGCCACGCGTTGCTGTAGTTCAGTTTGTTAAAATGGAACACATTCATCAAGAAAAATTGCATTTTGTTCGTTTATTTACTTTTATTATTTTTTGCAATTTTTTTAATCAATAAAAGTTGTTATTTTTTCCCCAAAAAAAAGATTGATTTTTTACCATAAATTGTTAGGTGAAAGTTTTTTTTAAGAAATTTGGCAGTAAACGTTTCTCTTTGAAAACGGAATTTTTATTATAAAAATAACAGATGAATGCTTTATATGAACACTGTAAATAGTTATGTGAAGGTAGAGAAAAGTTTGATTCTTTTTTCAAGTAAATGTACAAATTATTTTTTTAACAGATGGTCAGAAAATAAACAGAAAAATACTTCCATCATTAATTATGCAAAAAAATAAATAAAATGTTGATTTAGTGTTTCAATATTATGCTTAGAAATTACGATAAAACTTGCTGAGTATGCGCTGTTTTACGGTTGTTGTAAAAATGGAACGGAAACTTAAATTTCGCTTCGTTTTAATCTTTCTTAATTTTTTAATTGTGCCCCCCAAACGAATATAATCAAAACAGTGACATTCAACAATTGTACTTTATTTAAATAAAACACAAAATCTTAAAAAAAAAAAAAAAAAGTTAATAACGAAAGGGAAATAATTCCATTTTTAAACGAAAAAGTCAGTTTGGTATATCTTTTTGTTATTTTTTACATAAGTCCAACTTACCATTCACATTGGTTGTCGGGTACGTTTACAACGAATAAACACTCCAATCTAGTAGATGTATCAGAATTTCTGACACCCCAATCACGAAACTGCGAATATAATATAAAAAAACTCGTAATTTCTCTTTTAAAAGTGGGTTGTTTATTTTCTTTATGGATTATACTTCCAAAATGAACTATTAAAGCTGTTTTAAAAGTAATAGAAATATTTTTTTTTATTTTTTAAAAAACAGTAATGAATTTTACGGACTCAATATTTTTCAATTTTTAAACTTTAAAAATCTATCAAAATTTTTCTATTGATTCTATTTTTACAATATTTTCAGGGTCAATGTGAAATGTTATGCTCTTTCCAATAAACTGAATATAATATTTTAGACAAACGTTTTTTTTTTAATTCACGCCCACCCCCATTTTCAAGTGTCTATTAAAAAGTAAATAATTAATTTACTCACCAAAGTTTTATATATCACAAATTGAAGAGAAAAGGTCAATAAGTAATATATTCAAATTTAAAACAAAAAAGTAGTGTTTTTTAGAAATTTACCTGTAAAGTTCGAAGTTTAAAACCTTTTTTGTAAACCACGTTGTTTGTTTTTTCTTTTGTTTTTTTTATGAAACCTTGGTCCTTGCTCCTTTAATTGAAAAAAAATTAGGGCTTGAATTACATTTTTCAAATGGTTATAAGCTTGGAAAGACAGGGGATCGAATAATTCACGCCTCCCATTTTGAAATGTCTATTAAAAAGTAAATAATTTACTCACCAAAGTGTTATATATCACAAATTGAAGAGAAAAGGTCAATAAGTAATATATTCAAATTTAAAACAAAAAAGTAGTGTTTTTTAGAAATTTACCTGTAAAGTCTGAAGTTTAAAACCTTTTTAAAAAAAAAAAGCACGTTGTTTGTTTGTTTTTTTTGTTTTGTTTTTTTTCAATGAAACCTCGGTCCTTGCTCCTTTAATTGAAAAAAAATAGGGCTTGAGTTACATTTTTCGAGGAGTTATAAGCTTGGAAAGACGAGGTGAAATTATTCACTATTTTTCATGAAATTTCTGACACACCTACCAATCTACCCATGTTAAGAACGGCTTTCGGAATAGACACCCCTAACCTTGCCAGCTATAAAAGTTGACGTGTCGAATGTGAATGATGAGTTGGACGTAATGTAAAAATGTACCGAATTTAAAAGGGAACGAAATTCATATTTCCGTTCCATTTTTACAACAATCGTAAAGCAGAGCATTCTATGCAAATTTTACCTAACTTACTGTATTAATGCTATTTTTAAAGCAAAAAAAAATATTTAGGTTTGGCTATAAATTCCTAAACTCATTTCACCCTAAATAATTTAGGTGACTGAAATAGGAATCTAATTGAATCTTTAATTTCCTAAATAGTATGCGAGAATTCATTTTTCTTCGAGTTATATCGAATTCATTAATACGGACTTTAAGGGCTTTTTTCGTAATGTTACTGTAAAAATTATTTTTTATTGTTACAAATTACGATGCTTTATTTATATAAAAAAAGCAAAAATAAATTCTTGCGTTTTTTATTTACTACTGAAAACCATAACTTTAGTAAAGGTATTTTTGTTTAAACAAAATAAAACATTTTCACCAAGAGTTAAGTAAAAATAATTAGTTCATTATATTCTGCGACCATTATTTGATAAATAGTGCAATTTTCATTAAAATTGGTTAATTTTCTGATTTTTAGTGAATTTTTAAGTAAAGGGAGGAGTCAAAATGTTTATATACTTTGAGCGTCGGCATTCATTTTGTCTGTACCTACCATTTTTCGATGAATATTTGATAGGAAAGCGACCACGTGTGGTTAATTTAAATTAAATTTCAATCACATGGTTACATTATCAATAATCATGTGATTAAACCCATTGAAAATTTACCGATATTGTAAACACATTCTGTTTACATTATCCTTTTAGTGATATCACATGCAGTGTTGCCAACTGAGATTTAAAAAAAAAACGCGAGATCAGCAGAAAGAAATCTCCAGAAAATCGCTAAATTTTTACTTTTATCGTCTGAAATTTTTAAAAATCGCTAATTCACCCCCCCCCAAAAAAAACTCCATATTTTAATTTCCTACCATAAAAAAAATTAAAAATATAGTATATTCAATATATAAAATGTTCCGTGTTTTCTCACTATATGTTTCTGGAATTATATTGAAGCGGTTAGCTCCCCAGAAGGCTTATGTATTTTATTTACCTGTTTTTCAGAGAGGGTATTTCTTTTTTTGCAGGAAACAAATCATAAACTCAAACTTTTTATAATAAAACTAAATTGAAATATACTGCAAATTAAACATCACAATAATGGTGCAACATATTTTGAAATTAGAAAAATAAAAAAACAAAAACAATTTGTTTTAGCATGTTAAAAGCATTTAGGTTGGTAGATAATTAAATTCTACTGTATTGGTATAAGTTTTTTTTGCTGTTGTTTCTTGCTTTTTACAATTTTCGACTAAATACTTCTATATTAAGCAGGGTTGCTTAGATCGTATTTTAAACTAAACTTCGGATGTTGGAATCCCTCCCGACCCAAAATGTACTTGGAAAAATCGATTTTCTAGCGAGATTTAATAATGGTTAGCCGAAATAAAAGGTGAAAAACAAAACAAATAATCAATAAATAATTGTTACAAAAAGCAATAAATGCTACTTTTTTTTACTTACATGAATGAGTTTATTTTATGTTTTAAAGTATTTTACAGCGCTTTTCTTTATTTTTTAATCTAAAATTGCGGGTGTGTGGGTGCCAAATATCTTCAGATTTTCTAGAATTCCCTGCTAGATTGCAAACGAAATCTCCAGATCTAGCAGGAAAACCGCTAAATTGGAAACATTGGTCACGTGACAGGAAGCGGTAATAAATAATTGTCCCTAAATAAAAAAAATTGGCTTATCGGTTCAAAGAAAACCACCTATTTATCATAGGAAAATTAAGTATAATGTTATAATTAAAAAGAAATATATAAAAAGACACATGGATATAGTAAACATATTATACCAAAACGTGGAAACCATCCGTCCAGTAGTTTTTTAGACTATCAATTACGAACGTATATATAGATATGTACATATATATATATATATATATATATATATATATATATATATATATATATATATATATATATATTTCTTATCGTTGAGCACTTTCAGTTGAATTAAGTCGGTCAATTTAGCTCTTATGCATAGATCATCATATAACGATTAGATCACTGGCTGGCTGGCGTAAAGAACATTTAAAAATTAAAATGCTTAAATTCAACGTTATTTCACGCGCTTAATGCTAACCAAATGGATACGGTCTTTGCTAATCGAGCCAGAGATGGCTCGTGTTGCCGAGTTCGAATCTGTCGACTGCTGTTAATCGTGAGACACTGCACTGAAGATTCCCGAAAGGATGAAATACTAGTGTCTTATTATAGTAAAAAATAATTATACATATATATATATATATATATATATATATATATATATATATATATGAAAGTAAAAATTAAATAGATAAACCCCATAATTTATTATACCATACCTGTTCACACTGAAACACTTATCTCAATATTCTGTGGATCTATATTAAAAAAAAACTTGTTAAACTTTGTGACATATTTCCATTCTATGGAGGTCAGGCGCGAACGAACACCCAATAATTTTATTATACCATATTTCTTCAAACTGAAACATAATGATCAAAGTATACTTACGCAGATAGATATGAAAAGTCTTTATTAAAGTTTGTGCCTATTTCCATTCTATGGAGGCCCGGCGCGAACGCAAAGCCCACAATTTTATTATATCATCCCTATTTAAGTTTAAACATACTTATCACAGGATTCTTATCGACATCTATATCAAAAGCACTTGTAAACGTTTTTTTCTTTTTCATTTTTAAATTTTTTATTTCCATACTTTGGGGCCAGGCGCGAACGTAGACCCCACAATTTTAATGAACCACCGTTCTGCCAGATCAAACATACCCATTCCTGTGTCTCGATACATCTTCTATCATTATATGTAATCAGTTTTTCAAAATAGTCAACCATATAGGAACCTATTCGTGACCACAAACACACACACACACACACACACACACACACAGACGTTCAGCTTTATATTATGGATGTGTGTGTGGGGGGTTTATAGCGCTCGAAATACTAAACTCTGGAGAATATTAAAAATTCTGAGTAATCATTTCAAAAATTGACTTTCATTGTTCAATTTCACAATACTTATCAAATTTCTTAAATTACCCATCGATACGCGTTAATGAAATCTATCTACACAACGTTGATATTAAAAGACTATTTTTTCTATTTCAAAATAATTAAAACGAACTTCTTAATATATTCAGTCATGAATATGCGAGCTACTAAATTAAGGTTAACTTATTTGCATATTCTTTGAAAAAACGAAGTCTGATTGATGAATTTTTTATAATTTTTTAATAGATGATTGGCTTTATTACACTACTAGTGTGGGTGGCCGGCGCTACCCGGATGTTTGGAGGTGTGTGTTGAGTAAAAAGAAAAGGTGGTAGTAGGAAGGCAGGCTCGAACCCTTACCGCGAAGGAGGAAAAGAACGGAAAAAAACTTTGCTGTTACGACCACCGCCAAACCGGAAGTGACGTAGGTTTAAATTAAGGCTAGATAATCGAAAGGAGAGGATCTTTCGAAAATATCGGCAGAAAAAAAGCGATCCCCCCCCCCCTGGAAAAAAGTGCCCAGTGGAGGGTGATGTTTTTAGCCAATTTTTCGGTATTTGTCGTCTGAAGGGCCGGGCTTCAAAATGATACTGATCTTGTGAAAATCCGTCGCCTTTGTCGAAAGTTTTAGGCAGACATGCAAACATACATCATACATTTATATATTGATAGCTCAAATTGTCGACCCAAATCGATTAAAAAGCTTGCCATATCTCTGAATACCCTTTATGTAAAATTTTAAATGTTTAGACCAGAAATTATCTGAGTAATTTAATAGAGACCATAGAGGTCAATTTTTTTAAAACTTTGACCCCTTTTATGACCACTTAACATTTATTGTTTTGGGCTCAAACCAAGTTATTAAGTTAGATCCATGTCTAAGGAACCTATATCTAAAATTTCAAGTGTTTATACCCAAAATTGTCAGAGGAGTTTGGTAGAGTTCTCAAAAGTCAAATCGTTGAACTTTGACCCCTTAACAGCCAAATTTCTGACCGAAAACCTCCAAACCCCTATGTGAATTTTTGGTCTACAAGCTTGAAACTTGGCATATAAGGGGATTTGGGCATGTGGAGCAATTTCGATTATTTTAGCCTGCTTAAATAGCTGCTAAGAGGTCAAAATTAAAAAAAAAAAACAGTTGACCTTGGTAGCGTAAATCAAATAAAGCTGTTACTCCTGTTGTTACTTTTGCGCATGCGCAAAACTAAACATTCATCACTCAGAGATGCTTATTTCGTATCCACACCTGTCGGTGGCTCAGACGTTAATGACGCTGAAGCAATAAATAACGACTAGGGGTGGGCGCTAAACATTTTGGTTTTGATCCCAGTGGATGGTACCGAAGTCATATTCTTACAACGTTTGAAATAATTGCTATATATTGGATAATTATCAGTCGAGAAATGAGGCTATAATAATAAGAAATCAGCATTGATTAATAATATTTAAGCGTATCTTATGACCCGTCAACATCTGGCGGCCTGTTAATCTATAATATAAATCTCACCTGTCTGTTTTAATGTATGTATGTATGTTATGTCAGGTCATGTTATATGCTACTGGTACCATGTAACCCAGTACTACCTGCTTCATGGTCGGGTCACCGGCGACTAAACTGGTTCCCCCACCAGACTTGTTTGGTGAGGAGGGCGGCTAGTTTCCCTGAAGGATTAAAAACAAGACCTTCCAAAGGGCGAATGAACTCTTTTTCTGGGTCAACGGCCAACTAGCACTGTGTATATTTCTGTGTGTGTGTGTGTGTGTGTGTGTGTGTGTGTGTGTGTGTGTGTGTGTGTGTGTGTGTGTGTGTGTGTGTGTGTATTGGGGTAGAGAGGGCTCCCGTAAGCCGTGGTGAAGGCAACCTTTCTAGGAGAAGCAAATCTCTGATTTAAAAAAAAACATAAAGCGGAAGACCAGTACCCGCATTAAGCTGGTCTGCAGTTTACTTTGTTGCTGGCTATCTTGCTCTTGCTTGTTGCTGGATCTCAACATTTTGAACAGAGAGAGAGACTTAGCTGTCGTACAAAGCTAAGACTCTGTAACATCATATTTGTATAGATACTCCCTTGGACATTTGGGCTCATGGATTTTAAATGTCTGAGGGAGTGGCACTCGTCTGAGAAGACGTTGCAATTATCATGTATGTATGTATGTGTGTGTATGTATGTGTGTGTGTATGTATGCCTAAAACTTTCTACAGAAACCACGGATTTTCGCCACATCGGTATCGTTTCGAAATCGACCCTTCGGATGACAAATATCGAAAAAAATGGCTAAAAGCATTAATTCCTTCACTCTCAACTGGGAAACTTTTCTACAAGGAGGGGTCGTTTTTTTTTTTTTGTTTGTTTGCTTATTTGTTTTTTGTCGATATTTTCGAAAGTCATCCCCTCTTTTTGATTAACTAGCCTGATTTTAAAGCTACGTCACTTCCGGTTTATCGATAGGTGCAACGGCAAAGACGTCACTTTTTTTCACGTTCTTTTCCTCCTTCGCGGTGCGGGTTCGAGCCTGCCTGCCTACTACGCCTTTTTTATTATTTTTGTGCTCAACACACACCTCCAAACACTCGGGCAACGCCGGGCACCCAGGCTAGTATATTATAAAAACATCTTTGCTAAATTCTAAATAAAAAGTCTTCTTTTAATTAATTTACAACATCAACACTTTTAAAACCATGTTTAGGATTTATATTATTTTATAAACACTTAGGAATGTAATGTATTGTTAATTTCTCATATACCCAAAAAATATATGCCATAAGAATGTGTTTATAGTACGTGTAAAATAATCGTTAGCAATGATTAAATAGAATTAAAATTTGAAAGAAAATGGTTATCTGTTAATGAAAGTCACAAACTCACATTTTATTTATTTTTTTTTTTTTTACCGTTCTTTCTCGCCATATTTCTTCAAATTAATAGTTAATAGAAAATGGGTTCTATTTAAAATTACTTTGTGTCTTTTTTTTTTAAGATTCTAAAAAAATGTCTTACGCTGATTTTGGCAGTATGGGCTTTCGTAGGTTGAATAGCCAATATAGCCCATCGATGCTGACGTGGCGTGGAAATCTAAAATTATGAAATGCGAATATCGGAACGAAACGCGTTTTAATAGTTGTTACGCATAAAAAAAAAACCGACTTATTTTGCATCTTCGCTTTTTCAGACAAGTTTTTACCGATTTTTTTTTTTTTTTTTTTTGCATTCAAAGAAAATGTGAATGAAATTAAACAAAACAGCAAACGAAAAAGAAGTTTTTGCTGCATGTTTTTATGAAATAGTTTCGTCACGTGATTAGTTCATTTGTATAATTTAATTTAAATTATATATTTTAATGTTTAGCTTTTTTTAAGAATAACATTTATTTTTAAAAAGTTAGTTGCGACTTCCTTTTCAACTTCAGAAATAAGACGTAACAAAATTATATAAAATGAAATAACAAAAGAAAGTGTAATTATTTCAAAATAAAAATTTAAAACACAAAAAAGTCGGTATTATTTATTTTATTAGTTTTAATAGTTTTGTGTCAAAAACTATTAAAACACATTTCGTGCTTATATCTGCGTTTCTCAACAACAAAAAAAACATGTGGTCACAAATTCCTTTTGCGTTTGTTTTTTGTTTTTCTTTATTCAAATTCCTTAAATGCAAAAAGACTTCGGTAAAAAAATTTGTCATAAAAAAAGACGACGCAAAAAATTAAGAAATAAAAATTTTTAAAAAACGACTTTTTGCATCAAAAACTATTAAAACACATTTCGTTAACATCTATGTGAAACAATAAAATTGTCGCCTTAGAAAAGACATGATTCCATTTCCGTTTGATGAAAACCAGTTTTCTTCTTTTTTTGTTGCAGACGATCTACTAGTTTACCAGTTGTTCAACGAGCGAGATTGCAGATGCGCCGATGTACAACTCATGCTCTCTATCGATCCAAATTATGACAACAGGACCATTGCCAGCACCCTTAAAATGCAAATCCGGAGGGTTCAACGATGGAGGGCACAGATCAACGAAGTTTCCAGCTACGGTTATGATTTTTGGTTTGGTTTCAAATCGGCTTGAAAGTCAACATCAAAATGTAACTGGAGTGTCGTGATGCTCTGGTGCAATAAGTAGCCGCTGGCAGACTCTGGTTGTAGCAGCAGGACTCGGCACCGGACCACAAGTCCAAAGAGACCCAAGCTTGGCTTCAGAAGGAGTGCTACGACTTTGTACCCTTCTCTCATTGGTCCCTTTTCTCCCCCGACCTGAACCGCTGGACTACTTCGTTTGGTTATACGTCAAGAACATCACCAACATGACCTCCTATAACACCAAAGCCAGCCTGATTGCCTCCATCCG
>NC_136488.1:156796874-156864374 GCF_053919585.1 Euprymna scolopes
ATAATTAATAAAATAATGTACCTATAATTTATGAATCTTAAAGCTGATTACGGGAGTTTGACGTGTTGTTTGTCTAAAGTTGAAGGCGAACATAAAACTTCGACGCAACCTCAATTAAAAAAACTTCACCTCAATAAGAAAAGTAAACGAAAATCTTATTAATCATGAATTGTACACTGACATCATAAACTTGGGTTTGACCTTTACTCCTGATCTGAAATGGAACACGTACATCAAGTCTGTTGCCAAGGTCGCTGGAAAGATGGTGGGATCCTTCTACCGCTCCAGAAGATATCTCACTACTGATGCAATTCTCTATCTATATAAAAGCCAAGTACGTCCAAGGATGGAATACTGTTGCCATATCTGGGCAGGAGCTGCCAAAAACAGACTATCATGCCTTGACAGAGTACAAAATAGATTTCGTGGTTAAGTGGGGGATGCCCTTTTCTCTACCCTGCAACCCCTCTCCCACAGAAGAGACGTTGCGAACCTATCCTTGTTTTATCGTTATTTTCATGGCAGGTGCTCGTCTGAACAATCCCTGGTCCCCCCTCGCCAATCTTTCACGAAAAACACCCGTCTAGCTGAATCCACTGTGAAAAATTTCCCCCACTCTATATCTGTGCCTAAATCAAAACGCGGATTCCATGAACAAAGCTTCTTTCTTAGAACTGCACGCCTGTGGAACTCTGTTCCGTCTGCCTGCTTCCCTCCGGACTACAACTTGGATGTCTTTAAGTCTAATGTTAACAAATTCCTAATGAACCGCCCCCTTAAGTAAACACTCCGTCAAATCTCCTCACTAACGTAATGTACTTGCAATAACCCTTATCCCTGAGTGGCTTCCGGGCCTTGATAAGTGGTGATCACTGTGTAAAAAAAAAAAAAAAAAAAACGTTCTGATAATTTGAAAGCTTTACATGCTTATTTCTGAAAAGTTACGTCAGCCATGATGCTAGTAGCCATTTTTCGATGAATGTAACAACAGATTCTTTTATATATTGTGCCTTTCGGAATAGGTATCTATATACGTGACGTATGTCGTGACGTAAGCAGTTCCAACTCCGACCGGAGAAATCCGAAGCTTGTTTCGACATTTACCGAAATATAAAAATACAATAGGTGCTGTCACTTTCTAGGAGGCTATTTTTTATCAATAAAAAAGATCAAATCACGACTTTTACATAATATTTTAATACCTTTATTACTTTTGCGACTTTAAAATAAAAAATTTTTCTGACCTATTCATCTATCTTTAAAAGGGTTAGGTGGCAGTTGGTTTATGGTTAGATTATGGTTATGATTAGGGTTAATTTAGGGTTAGATTAAAGTTAGGGTTAGGGTTAATTAAGTTTTAGATTATGGTAAGGATTAATTAAGGGTTATATTATGGTTAGAGTTAACGTAGGGTTGGATTAAGGTTGCGTTTAATTTAGGGTTAGATTATGGTTAGGGTTAATTCATGGCGAGAGTTAAATTTATGGTTAGAGTTAAATTAGGGTTAGATTTAGGTTACTGTTAATTTATGCTTATATTAGTGTAAGGGTAAATTTAGGGTTAGATTAGGGTTAGGTTTATTTAAGTTTACATCATTTTTAGGGGTAATTTATAGTTAGATAATTGTTAGAGTTAATTTATAGTTATTAGGGGTAGGGGTATTTTAAGGTTAGATTTGGGTTACAATTAATTTATGGGGGGATTAGAGTTACAGTTAATTTATGGTTAGGGTTATTTAGGGTTAGATTTGAGTTAGGGTTAATTCATGGTTAGATTATGATTAGGGTTAATTTAGGGTTGGATTATGATTAGGTTAATTCATGGTTAGATTAGGGTTACGGTTAAATTATGGTTAGGTTAGGTTAGGTTAGATTAGAGTTAGGGTCGGGGTCAGGGTAAGGGTTAATTTAGGGTTAGATTTTTGTTAGTGTTAATTTATGGTTTTATTAGGATTAGTTTAGGGTTGGATTAGGGTTAGAGTTTAGGTTAATTTAAGGTTAGGTTTGAGTTAGTTTAGGATTAGGTTTTAAAAACGCACTTCATTTGATATTGTGTAGAAGTTCCGAAAGGATACAGATTGCACACAAATACAAAATAAACCAACAATTTCTCTATTTAAATAAAATCATTTAGTTTCTTCATTCTGTTTTTTTTCTTTTCAGTGAAATGTGTTTACATTCACCAGTCTCAGAAATTTAGTACTGAAATTTCCTTGAGGCCAATTCTTCCACTCGCACCGGAAATTGATTGCTAAAAAAAAAAAAAAATAAAATAAAAACAGTTTTACTATCTATGCCCGGTGAGAAACAAGCACGACATCTGCTGTTAAAATTCTATGTGGGCAATTTCGGCCCACCGTTCCCATTCTCATTCAGATACTCTGAATTCGTCACCTGGAAGTATCTTTTTACGAGGAAGACACCACTTATTGAGACCTGAAGACTATTCGAGAATAAGGGTTGAATGTCCGGTGGTTGGTGAGACAACAGCTTAGTGATCGGTAGTGGTGGTTGTAATTTGATTATTTAAGGGAGAAGCTTAATGAAAATTCGTTTACATTGGACTTGAAAACGACTATGTTGTAGTTAGCTGAAAAGCAAGCCCGTGATACAAAGTTCCACAGGCGGGTAGTTCTAGGAAAAAGTTTTTTTCATGAAATCTGCGTTTAGATTTAGGCACATATAGAGAATGTAAGAAATTGTTGATAGTGGCTGTAAATAGATGAGTTGTTGCCCGGAAAGTCTTGTAGGGAGGGGGGGCATAAATTGGAACTAAGTCGAGCATTTGTCATAAAAATAGAGATAGAATAGGGATCGACTGTCAACATCTTTTCTTAGAGAAAGAGGTTGCAGAGAGGAGATAACGAATATCACCTACTAGGTTTCGAAGCCCGATGTGAACCTTGTTAAGGCAGAAGACGGTGTTCCGAGCAGCCCCTCACCCTTGTGGTATTATGTGAAATAAACTTTTTTGTTTTGTTTTTTGTTTTTTTCTTAAGCTTGTTATTTACGTATCCGAAAATACTTCTTACTTTTATGTACGTATCCGAGAATACTTCTTACTTTTATGCGTGATGTTATTCATTCAACCCAGGCAACACCTGATTATTAACAGAACATAACCTGAAGTCAGATTACTATTTCATACCCATTCGCAACAAAACTTTGTACATAGCGTTGATAATAAAATGTTAAAAGGTAATATAAAAAAGCACCATCAAACATTTTGTAATTCTAACGACTATGGTTCGTTTGTAAAAAAGGTCAAAATGTTTTTTTAACGTCAAAATTGCTCCACATCTTTTAAATTTTAACGACTACATGTCGTATGAAAAAAAAACATTCATTTCATGTCATAAACGCATCACATAGTTTGAATTCTAACGGCTATGTTTCGTTCGAAAAAAACAACAAAAAACATCATTTTCGCATCACAAACGAACCAAATATTTTCAAATATTGTACTTGTATTTTATCTCTTCAAATCAATCATCCTAGGAAAGTCTTGAAAGAAAACTGACCGTTGATAAATATATGTTTGTTTTAATTTTCATTTTACATATATACTAGCAAGAAGACCCGACGTTGCCTGTGACTGAATGAGGACCAACGAATGTTTGAAACTCCCATATTTTTTATTGTTATCGAAACTGAAGATAAATGTTTTTGTTTAAAGCACAATTTCACAATGTTACTTGACTTTTTCATTTTAAACTTTAATCCAAGCCATTATCACCGCACAAGCAGTAATGCCAGGCTTATAAAATCAACAGTAGATTCTTTGATATGACAGTGATGCATTCGAATTGAGTGTGTCTGCTTAGAGCACAATGGAACTATGATACTTGACTTTTGCATTTTAAACTTTAATTCAAGCCATTATATATAAAAAAAAATAATTTTATAAAATCAATAGTAGGTTCTTTACAGTGCAATGTATACTACAATGTATTGTGGACTAAGTTACTGCGGGAAAGCATGTGAAGCTTCCTCCCGGTGCACCGCAATGGGTCCACAACTAGAGCAGGTAATCAATCGATTTGATCAAAAAATAGGTGAGTTCACCGACATTGATGACAATAAAAATATGAGTCTGAAACATTCGTTCATTATTATTCGTTCCCGGGCAACGTCGAGTATCCCTGCTCGTCTCTATTATTATATAAAAGGAACTGTGTGTGTGTGTGTGTGTGTGTGCGCGCGCGCGTGAGAGAGAGAGAGAGAGAGAGAGTTCCCTGTAAACTCCGCAACGGTTGGGTCAATTTTTATGCAATTTCATACAAATACACTTTATGTATCTGGCAGTGTTCTTAAATAAGTTTTGTATTGGAATGTCTTCAATTAGTATCGATAACCGAAAAATAATCCAATAAAAGAAGGAACAGGCGATTTGGACCAAAGTGAACACCTTATACAGCCTAATATCGTAAGTGCATTAAAGAAGCTTTGTAGCTTTGTTATCACACAAGCAGAAAGGTACAGCATATAAAATCAACAGTAGGTTCTTTGAAATGACAGGGGCACGTTCGAAATGAACGTTTCTGTTTAAAGCAAAATTTCAGAATGATACTTGATTTTTTTCATTTTAAACTTTAATTCAGACCATGATTACAGCACAAGCAGAAAGGCCAGGCATATAAAAATAACAGTAAATTCTTTGATATGACAGGGGCGCGTTCGAAATGAATGTTTCTGCTTTAAAGTGTAGAACCATACGTTGATCATCATTCAATCCCGAGCAACGTCGGGTTTGCCCCGCTAGTACTACATAAGTATTTGGTTTTCTGGTTTTTAAAATTACAACAGGTCCCGTGATTATGTCGATGACATTTGATCGAAATAATAAACACTCCTTCTGTGTTTGTCATTCTTTTGTTCACTGAAAAATATCTAAAAATAGATTGTCTGTTTATAATTGTTTAGAGCATCAACGGTGTTTATTCGGACTTTATACATTTTTTTCAATGGTCATTCTTCAAATAAAAAAGATCAACTTTGGTTTTCATTAATCAAAGTTCATTTCATTTGTTTTGTTTAGTGTATTGTGTTTACTTTAAAACTGTATAAAAACCCAATTCAATTAATGATTCCATCCAGTTGATACAACAGACGTTGATACACCAGAAGGTAAGCAAAAATTATTTTTATGTGCTTATTTATGTATTAATGTATTTCTTTTATTTAAAAGAAAAATCCTTTCTTTTATATACATATTCTTATTTACTGATGCCATGTTTTCGCTATTTTTTTAAAAAGAAGTTACCACTTATCAAGAATGCCACTCAAGGATAAGGGTTAATCACAGGGTTGTAGTATACTAATCGTTAATGATATAGATCAGGTAGAATTTGGATTATTTAAGGGGGCCACTCAACAAGAACTTGTTTACATTGGACTTGAAGACTGCCATATTTTATTCGACTGGAAAGAAGGCCAGCGGAACAGACTTCCATATGCAGGCAGTTTGACAAAGATTGACCATAGATTGGAGCTCAGATGAGCTCTTGCCATGAAAATTACGATAGATCAGAGACAGGCTTGCAATGTCTCTTCGATTTTGGTTTTACTTAAAAAATCAAATTCTGCGAAGAAATATCTTATGTTGTTCCCACTTTAAATTGTTCATCACGCATTCATATTAAACATATACAGCATAATCACGTTGACGCACCGGTTCTTGTTGGGTCACAGAAGTTAAGCAACGTTGAGCCTGGTCATTTCCAAATGGATGGCTGTTTAGGAATACCATGCGCTGTATGTAGGAGGACGTCGCCACCTCCTTGCAAGAGTTACAAAAACCTAACGTCGTCATCTACCCTGACGGGATATACATGTGACTAGGGACCGCTTGTAAAATTTTATATTCCCATGAAACTTCTTCCTTCGGAAGAAGGCGGTTCAACTTGCTTATGGTGAGTGCTGCTTCAGTACAGTAGTACGCACTCGGGAATATGTCTTACTGCATTTCTGATACTTTTTTAGCTTAATAAAGATATTAAAAATGAAAATATTGAAAAAAATCATATTGTGCGTACTCATTATGGAATAAAGTTTACATACGGGTACGTATAATTTTTTTTCAATATTTTCATTTTTTTAATGTCCTCATTAAACTAAAGTAAACGATTTCTATATGTGATGTTATTCCTTTCTACTTAGACAACATTGGATTCTCTTCCCATTATGTATCGCTTTGGACTCTCGTTGTTTTTGGTCCTATTAATACGTGATATTTGTTTTGCGTGTATTCGATGGATAAAAAAGACAGAAATGGTTAGGCGCCGCTAAGTTTCTTTTTTTTTTTTTTCGGCATCCAAAATCAACAGAGCCTAGACCACTTCTGAAATGACCTTTTCGCTGTTGGTTGCGATGTGTTGCTGGTTTTGTGCAGTTCTAGAAGGTTCACCCCTCCCCAGGATTTGCCTTTTTCTCTTTGAGAAAAGATGAGTTTATTGTTAATCGCCTGAGGCGCCCCTGTCGACGAATGCCGACGGGACTATCCAGGCATTGTTTTGCTGATCAGAGTGTTCCTCCTCGGGTATGCTGACTCTTCAATCACACTTTCAGACCCTTGTGTCACATTTCTCATTGTGAGAGAGAGATAAATACCATGATCAGGAATGATTGCCATTACAAAGGCAATACATCTTATTATAATGGAGTGTTCGTGTCTATAACCGAAACTTTCATATTTGTATGAAAATAGGTTTTTAAAAAAAAAGCAATATTACGCAATATGATTCTTTGTAATATTACATATAACATGACATTTCTGAATTTTTTAGATAAGGATTGGTTATTCGTATTATTTGGATTCTTCGAATGAGTATCATTTTCACAACGTTTCGGCCGATGTAACCTCCGACCTTCTTCAGGTGTATCTTGTCGAACTCGGTAATGTTTCTGTCTAACTCAGGAATTTGGACGGAATTTCGAACGAAACCCTTTATTCACTCCTCGAGGGTAACATGCTCTCGTTCCGTCAGCCATAACTGAATAGAGGTCCTAAGTAATTCGTAATTATATTTTTCGATCGCCCCTACTGAGGATTGAACCTGCAATCTTCAATAGAATATCACTTTAACAATTGCTTTTTTTCTGAGTACTCTAACCACTGCGAACAATGAGGGGTTCTGTTCGAAATTCCGTCCTGAATTCGACAGAAACATTCGCGAGTTCGACAAGATACACTTGAAGAAGGTCGGAAGTTACATCGACCGAAACGTTGTAAAACCGATACTGAAGATGAGAACAGTAGTGCGATTAATCCAAATAACATATTACATATTTAATGTAGAATGACGATGTTACTCCGTTACATGAGTTAATATTGAAAATATTGTAGAGAAATCAAACGCCCTTGATATTCCAGAACTTTCTTCCGGTGGTCTAATGAACTCTTACATTTATATTTTTTTTATTTTTTTCCCCCCGTTTCTTTTTTTATTATTACAGACATTTTTCTTTGGGATCTTTTTCTCTTTCTTCTTTTTTCTGGTTTCGGAGTTAGTTAATATAAAGACCCCGCCTAATTTCGTCCCTGGATATTCCACTAATATTACGTTCCCTTACGATTCTTGCCGCCATATTCAGTATTTATTATTTATTGTATTAAATTAATTATATGTGCAATAATTACGTTCATTGTATTAAATTTATTATATGTAGAAAATTCACATTCTTGAATCATGTTAAGTTAATATTTATTCATTTTCTGTTCCATTTATTTAAATAAAAATTCTAATTTCAAATCAATTTAATTTATTTTACTTTATTATGTTTAAATATGTATTTTACATTCAATATTCATTATTTCTGTAAAATGTTTCTGTAAATAAACATGTTTTTTTTTAAAATATGCCAATAAACATATTTAAACATATTTTAACATATTTTAAAAGTCAATTTACAAATATTCTTATTTATTATATCTATAAAGAATATTTGGTACTCATGCACTTATTGATCCGTGCTGAAACAATAACGTTATCATTTAAAAAGCCCTTCTTAACATGGGGAAGGGAGAGTGTTTTGTACCTATTCTGTACTTTAACCTTACAATTGAATAAAAAAAAACATATTATAAAACTTTAATTAAACTTGGAAATACGAGTTAAAAAAATAGCGTGGATCAGTAAGTGCAGTATTAATTATTTCTATAAGAATCAGTTTGTTCTAAGTTATATTTTAGGCAAGGTTTTTAAATTAACTAAACTCTTTTATTTTAGAGAACTTTCAAAACCGGAAGTGCTTTGGATGGATAAATATGTGATTTCGACTCACTATTCTCGTCCTTTCATCTTTTTATTTACACTTTATTTCTTACATTATCCCTCCCTCTCCATGTATCTAATCTTATCTTTTAATGTAAACAATTTGTAATTAAATAATTATTCCATTAAATTCTCTTTATTGTGTTTTAACTTAACATTTTCTTCCGTTCTTTTGCCCTTTTAAAGCTTATTTTCCGCTTTTTTTTTAATCGTTTTCATCTTTTAATACTCTCTTTACCAATTTCCCTTCTTTTATCTTCCATTTTCTTACAAAACCTTGTTTCTCTTTTTTCTTTCTATTTTTGCTTACATTCTCCTTTCTCTCTCTCTCTCTCTGTCTCTCTCTCTCTCTCTCTGATTTTAAGCAAATAATTTTAAATGTAATAAATACCCCATTAAACTCTCCTTGTATTTTAACTTAATGTATTTTATCTCTTCCGTCTTTTAATCATGCCAGGTTTCAGATCATTTCCTCGTTTGGACAACACTATGAAAGCCATTATTCTATTTCTTGCTCTGGTCGCTCTCAGCGCCGCGCGTACCAGACATTCTCTAAAAGTGAACGAGTCGCTGGATGAATTATGGGGAAAATACAAAAAATCTTTCGAAAAGAATTACAAAACAGAAGTGATTGAATTTGCCAGGTATTGTATTCATTGCATTTATATTGTTTCGTTACACATTAAACATCGCCATTTTTTTTTTTTTTTTTTTTTTTTTTAATCAAACTGTAACAAATTGTAGCGATACATTTTTCAGTAATTATTTAAACAAAAACATATAAAAATTAATTTTTTTATGGATAACACATTAAGTATGTAAACTCGGTTACGCCTCCACTCCCGTCACACATACTCGCACAACATAAATTTGATAAATTAAATAATCTTTATTTTTATTTGCAGCGGCGATATCCACTCATTGCAACATATTTATACAACAAATTTGGATTTTAATCCATGCAATCTGTTAAAAGTAAATTATTATTAAATGGTTTAAAAGGAAGCATCCAAATAAACCTGTTCCAAAAAAAATAAATAAATAAAAATTGGTACTCATGCACTTATTGATCCGTGCTGAAATAATAACGTTATTATTTAAAAAGCCATTCTTAACATGGGGAGGTGAGGATGTTTTGTACCTATTCTGTACTTTAACCTTACACTTGAATAAAAAACAAAACTTTAATTAAACTTGGAAATACGATTTAAAAAATAGCGCGGATCACTAAGTACATTAGCACCTAAAAAATTATGCATAACAAGTATGACTTGCACTTGGATTTTTGACTAGGAACAAAGTGTAGTATCTGTTCTGATGCTACACTTTGCCTTTTCTGTCTTCGGTCGGTTGAGGAGAAATCCTTCATGACTGAGACAATTTTTATCTTTGTTCTTATCCAAATTGCTCCTTTTTGGGGAGCTGGATTTTTCCTACATTAAAAACCAACCTTGTGTCTAACTCTGCCCTCGTGGGGAGGCAAGTAAATAGAAACAAGTACCATTTCGTCTCTTTTGGTTTGGTTTGACTTTTTGTTGAACTCTTGCATTCTCGCCAGGGTATAGCAAAGAACAAATAATCCTACAGTTAGAATAATTTAAAAAAAAAAAAATAAATACTAAAATAAGTAATATAGACAAATGATAATTGAAAAACACGCTTAGCATATTAAATTACAAAATATATAAATTAATAAAATAATTTTATTCGATTTTCTGTAGCGATATTCATTCACTGCGACAGTTTCAATATATAATTTCAATACATAATTTCAATACATAATTTCCAGTTCACCCGGTTTTCAAGAGATTTGAAAATCCCACTATTTGACCAAGATGATTTTCCTCGAAATATATTCTGGAACGCAGTTACAGATATTAGATTATTGTGTAGCTTATATGATTAAAGTATTCCAGAGTAATAACTGATGAATTTAACGAGGTTATTAAGCGTGCTCAATAAAAGAAGAGCAAGATATATTTTTATTAATATAAACAAATTTACATGGTTGCGGCACCGGGCATGCTAATGTTTCGGACAAATGGTCGGTTAAAATCAGAAGTCATCGTCAGGCGACTTAATAAATGGTTGCTTTCCATAGAAGAATCCTGTCATCAAAAAAATAAAGGGTTTTTTTTTGTTTTTTTTGGGGGGGGGGTTGTAAGGACTGGATTCTTCTGTAGAAAACCATTTATTAGGTCGCCCGACGAGGATTTCTGGTTTTAACCGACCATTTGTCTGAAACATTAGCATGTCAAGTGTCGCGACCATGTAAATTGGTTTATAAATTTTTATTGGAATGTCAAAATTTTAAAATAGTGAAGAAGAAATGGGCCTTATTCAGATGTTAAATTGACTAATATACGAAAAACATGAAAAGAGGGGAAATAAACGGAAAAGTATATATACAATTGGGTAAAATAAATAAGTCGATTATAAGAATCACGAACTTATAAAACCCGAAGCGCTTTTCGTCAGACCACTTTTTCAAGGATATGTTTGAAAGAAAAAAAAAACTATTTTTGTAGAAACACTAGTATACGAAAAGAGTAGGGACGAAAAAAAAACTTACAGAATGGGTACCCCTCCCCAAATAGTTCCAACTGTAACCAAAATTATAATCTATAATTTTACCGTTCTCTCTCTCTCTCTCTCTCTCTCTCTTCCCCCTTTTTATTTTATTCGTATTTTAGTCGATTTAACATCTGAATAAGGCCCATTCCATAATTTGGTGCTAATGCACTTACTGATCCGCGCTATTTTTTAAATCGTATTTCCAAGTTTAATTAAAGTTGTTTTTTTTTTTTATTATTCAATTGTAAGTACAGAGTAGGTACAAAACACTCTCCCCTCCCCTTCCCATGTTAAAAATTGCTTTTTAAACAATAACATTATTATTTCAGCACGGATCAATAAGTGCATGAGTACCAAATAATTATATTTATTACATATTATAATCAAATTAGCATATAGATACATTTATTGCATAATTTAAAAATGAAAATACTTAAACGCTATATGATAAATCGTCAAAATGTAAATGCGATGCGAATTAAAAATAACATTTGTATTAAGAATATATTTTACTGATTATTTATTTTTCAGGCGAATGATTTGGGAAAGAAACCTTCAGGAAATTAATAGACACAACAGTGAAAGTGATATGGGTTATCATTCCTATCGGTTGGGCCTCAACGAATACTCGGATATGGTAAGTTGAGAATGTAATCTTTTGGTAATATTAATTCATAAAGCCTATATAATAAGTTTATATATATATACACACACACACTTTTTATTTTTTTTTATTACGGTATCTTTCTGTTAAGTTACATTATTGTTTCAGCTACTTGGCCGTTTTGTTGGCCGTCTGTAGCATCCTCAAACTTTTACAGAAATGTTCGCTATTTTGGGATGAGAGAACGAACATTTCTGTAAAAGTCTGAGGATGCTACAGACGGCCAAAAAAACAGCCAAGTAGCTGAAACAATAATGTAACTTAACAGAAATATGCGGTAATAAAAAAATAAAACTCATATCTGCTCTACAACGGTATTGAGCACTTTCTTCAGTTTTTATTAATTACCATTTCCACTATATATATATATATATTGTGTGTATAAAGCTTTTTTTATTATATAAACAATTTTATTACATATTTCTACCTACAATGTGTGCATAAACAAAAATGTATACCAATTAAATATACATATCTTTTTTTATTATTAAGCACTATTGTATGGACACAGTAAGGATTCATTGGAATAACTCCTTTCAAAATGGAAAAAAGTGGAGTTATGTCCTTTTTAAATCTATTTGTATGTTGGACATGTTTCTTTTCTCGGTCGTCTTGTTTTGTAAGTGTTTCGCGTAGACGACTAAGCTTGCTATAACTTATTTTAATGCTATATTTTTTGCTAAAACAAGGTTTTAAGTAAAGAGAAAAGTTGTTTGAAAGCAATGAAATATGCCGAAAAACATTCTACTGTAAATAATTTGTGACTAATCTTCACAATATTACATATTTTCGACAGAACATTTTAATAGTATTACTAATGATAATAGACTATTTGAAAGAATATGCATCAATTATCCTAAAATATAATTTACAAATCTTTTTATTTTTACTCCTTTATTATAAGGTGGATTGAACCAAATTATATTTCGTTTTCTGTTATATTTTATTTAAATAACGAGTGTACGCTCTCAATCATAAGTTGCCGGTGTTTGCAATAGTATTTATCTCTATTAGTATATAAATCGCATTTTGTGAGTTCTTTCCCTATGGACTCTGAAACGGCTTGGCCGGTTTTTATAAAATTTTAGACAACTATACTTTGTGTCTGGCAGTGTTCTTAGATAGGTTTTGTATCGGGATGCCTCTAATATGTATCGAAAATCGATAATCGAAAAATCCGCTTGAAAAAGAAACAATTTGATTTTGACCAAAGTTAATACCTTATAAAGCCTAGTATCACAAGTGCATTTAAGAAGTTTTATCACCGCACAAGCAGAGGGACCCGGCGTATAAAATCAACAGTATGTTCTTTGATATGACGGGCGCGTTTGAAATGAATGTTTCTGCTTAGGGTAAAAGTTAACCATGTTGCCTGATATTTGTGTATTTAACTTTAATTCAAGCCAATATATATGAAAATATATAGAATAATTTCGTAAAATAAACAGTAGGTTCTCTACAGTGCAATGTAGACTACAATGAATTATGGATTAAATCACTGCAGGGAGGCTTGTGAAATTTCCTCCCTTTGCATCGTGGTGAGTCCTCAACTAGAACAAGCAATCAATCGATTTGATTGAAAAACGGCAATTTCACCGATTTCGATGACAATAAAAAACATGATGTGGAACATTCGTTGGTCCTCATTCAATCCCGGACAACGTCGGGTCTCCCTGTTAATATTCATATAAATAAAATCTGAATGTGAAGCTAAAACAAGGAAAAACGTCTCAAACTGAAAAGTTAAATAAAAAATGATCAATCTATATTGAAAGAAATCATAAAAATGAAAATATCTCATTATGGAAATAGTGAAAGATTTCTTCATTAATTCATTTAAGACAGTGGGCGGTTGTTTGCTGTTCACGAAACACTTGAAACCGGCAGTTTGTTTGTTTTCTGTTTGTTTGTTTTGTTGTTATTTTTTTATTCGTTAACTTTTGTACGATAAATTTATTTAAATATTTATTTATATACAAATAAATATACATTGGACTTTATTATAGAGTAGAGTTTATTTACTTTTATGATTATATATTTTAATGCGGTGTCATATTATTTCTTGTTTTGATTAAATATATCCATCTTACTAGAATGTGTACTTATTAAAAGTAAGCATTTTTTTGAATTCATGAGATGCGATTAGAATATCTAGGGTAAAATTGAATTTTCGCACCTAAGATGGCGTCAGAATGTGAGTTAATACTTTATAAAGCCTAACATCACAAATGTATTTGAGAATTTTTATCACCGCACAAGCAGAAGGACCCGGCGTATAAAATCAACAGTAGGTTCTTTGGTAAGACAGGGGCGCATTCAAAATAAATGTTTCTGTTTAGAGCACAATTTAACCATTTTCCTTTAATTTTGGATTTAAAATTTTAATTCAGTCATTATATAAAACATAATTCATAAAATCAACAGTAAGTTCTCTAAAGTGCAATGTAAATTACAATGAATTGTGGGAAAAGTCACTGTGCAGCATGTGAAGCTTCCTCTCGGTGCACCGCGGTGGATTCCTGGTTAGAGCAGGCAATCGATTAATCTGATTGACGAATGGTTGATTTTACCGATTTCGATGACAATAAAAATATTAGAAATCTGGAACATTTGTTGATCCTTATTCATTCGAGAGCAACGTTGGGTTTCCCTGTTGGTTACTCAATAAGCTAACGAGTAGTAATTTGCTTTCTTTCTTTTTTATTTTATTTTTATTTATTTTATTTACTTATTTATTTATTTGCAAACTAGGAACGTTTTTTACCTTAGCATCGGCGCCAATGTACTGACGACACATGACGTCAGATTCTACCGTCAACTTTTCGTTGCGAAAATTCAATTTCACCTATTTGGTAATATTAGGTTGGTGCAAGGAAGTTTGTTGATTTCAAATTTCATCTTGAAAATGATTAACGTTTTTTTTTGTTTTTTTTTTTTCAAATCTTTATTCATAACAATTACGACCTTTGTTCTCCACAACTTGATTCCATCCGTCAACGAGCTTATAAATACCTTGCTTGTAAAATTCTTTAGGTTTTGATGCGAAATATTAACCTAACTCATGTTTAATCTCCTCATGACGTAACGTTGCATCGCAGAAACAAACAATAAAAATCCGGGTCGCCATTTTTCCTTTTTTAACAAGAGCATTTATTATCTTTACTCTCCCGTCTTGACACCACTTCTAAAAAGTTTCTCGCTGCCACATGTCCATCTAACTTGGAGGCGTTTCCCTTTCTTTCAACCGCATGCTGGCCACAGCCGGCCCATTAACTTTACATGTCCATATCCTTTTTTTATTCCCCGACGACCTGGTATCCTTTTTTATTTCTTCAGACGCAAGCCTAAGCACACCTGCCAATTTGCATACGCGTTCAAACGCTGTTCCTGCTGCTAATACAATTGCTTGCCATCCCTCCATCTGCTGCTGCTGCTATTTTCATACGCGCTTATATCCGTTCTGTTATAATGATAGTAACCTAAGGTCACCTAACTTGATTAGCAATCTTCGAAATAAGTGATAATTCAAGAGAGCTAGGTAACGAGATTATGCAGGATGGGGCAAGATTCCCCAACCAAATTTTCCTGGCGATCTTTGATCAGTGGTACTGTGTGAGGATGAGCATTATCATGATGGAAGATGACTCCATTTCTGTTAATTAAAAAAGATCGTTTTCGGGTCAACATGGCGAGAATGTTACATAAAAATATGAATGATGCTTTGATAATCTAAAAAAAAGCTATAAATTAATCATGGTGATGTATTTACGTAATAACATACATAAAAATAAATTACAGTCGTTTAAAATGCCTCTTCTACACACCAGCAAAAACATGTGAATCAACGTGATATACAGGGTGTCCATAAAGTCCGTGTGCACATTAAAATATTCATAACTTTGTTTGCAATAGAAATATGTAAAACAAAACAAAACTTCGATTTTGGAACAATTCATTTTAAAATTGCACATGGACTTTATGGACACCGTGAATAGTGCGATATTATTTTCTTGTCTCTAATGCCTGTAGATTTTCTTGCATACCACGCACCAGAAAATAATCCTTTCATTCCGACAATCTCTTCTATTACATAATTATCTAATGAAATATAATATAAAACGATTGTTATTTATGTAAAACAACTGAACTCTATCGCATTGCCGTAGATGAAGGTCAAGAAAACAAATTTATTGGCCATTATGCAGTATAGTAACTAAGAAAAAAAGTTGACAAACAAATATTGAATAACTATCAAACGCAACAAAAGTTACTTCCTACCTACCTGAATATTTAAGTATTTTAAAGCGTTTTTATTCCATATACGATGTCGTCGCAGTTAGAATCCAAAATGGCTGCCGTCGGCTTTCTAGAAATCACCAAAATCTAATTACTTTTTTCATCATTTTCTTCTTTCAATTAGTAAATTTAATTGCGCTTTTTTAAGTTATTTGCTGCATATTCTTTTTTTCGTTTGTTTACTCACAAAGCAAAAAAAGACATCAATCAACTTCGGTGATTTTTTTTTTTTTTTTTTTTTTTTTTTTTTTTTATTATTCCTCCCCCCCCCCCAAAAAAAACATGCAGATAGGTAGAAAAGTAACTTTTCTTGCGTTCGGTAGCAGTTATTTGTTCAATATTTGTTTATCTCCCGTTTTTCTTGGTTACTACTGCATAATCGGCAATAAATTTGTTTTCATGACCTCCACCTATAACATTACGATAGAGTTCAGCTGTCCTTCATAACAATCGTTTTGTAGCAGTTATTTGTTCAATATTTGGTTTCTTCGCCCTTTTTATCTGTTACCAGCGCCAATCTATCCTTTTATTTAATTTTCAGTTCCGGAAGGGATGGGGGGGGCATGGCACTGTTTGTGTTGATGAAGATTATACTTTTTTCTTCTGCTTTATCATACTTAAAAGGGAAAGATTGTTAAACAACATATGTTTGTATATTTGCTTATTTTCAGATGACTCACGAGTTTAATAAAGTTATGAACGGTTTGCGGTTAACGCGCTATCACATGCAGAACGCCTCTGTGGAGTTTGTGGACGAAAATACTGACGACCTGCCGAAGGAAATCGATTGGAGAAAGGAAGGCTACGTAACCAAAGTCAAAAACCAGGTAAAAATCGTTTCACATTTTCATTCAATACAAAAAACTTGAATATATATTAAATAGCGAATCGCAACAATAAGTATTTTCGTAAGTTACCTCCCTTGTTGATTAACCTTTTTTTGAATAAGAACTCTCCAATCTATAATTATATACATAAGAAAATATGAGTGCAGCTGCATCGGTTATTTCATGTTCTCAAGATTTTATTGCAATAGGTTTTTAATTATATCTACGGAAGACCTTTAATAACATAATTTAAAGTGTTTATTGATTTTAAACAAAACTCGGAGTAACACTATTATTACGTAATACTACCGTAATACAATTATTTTTCCGATTTCTTTTAGATAAGGATGAATACTTTATATTATTTGGGTTTTTCTGACTACTATTCTTGTATTAGATGTTATTTAAGCCGATGTAAGCTCCGACCTTCTTCAGGTGCATTTTATTGAACTCTGAAACATTTATGTCGAAGTCGAGAATCTATATAAGATTTTGAACAGACTCTTTATTAAATCAATGGGGATAGGTTGTTCTCATTCCGTTAGCTATGACCGTAAATTTCTTAGTTTGGTTCATGCTGAGCCAATTTCCACACAACATCCAATTCTCCACACATAAGAAATAATTACAGCTACAGGTTAATCTCACATGGATATGAATGATAATGCTATACTAAAAACTGACTTTTTTTTATATAAATAAATGATATTTTGTCGAAGAGAAAAATATCAACTGGTCCCTATTTTGAATGCAAATTGTTACACTATAGTCTTCCATAGTTAAAACGGTTGCGGTAACTTCAACGAAAAATTGTCTTTGAGTTGGAATGTTAGTGTCTCGTACGACACGCTTCTCGCGAAAAGGATTGCCGATGTTTCCTAGAAATTTTGTCCGTTTGTCCCTCACAATTTTCCCATCAATCACAATTTTTTAAACATGATAAATGCATTGCAAAATACTTTTAAAAATGGAGTATATTGCAATAATCCTCCTGTATATTATATATATATTATATTATTATATTTTTTATATATAATATTTTGATTGCAGAAATTCCCCTCTGCACCAAATTGCAGATAACATATGCCATATGCAAATTTATTATATCTAAACCTTTAACCACCGTGTTATTTTACTACGCCGTTTTATACACATTTATTCGTTATAATTAAATCTTATATTTTATCGCCACATCTACAGAGAAAAAAGATCCTATTTTTCTCTCTGATTATCAAGTCCTACCACCGCTACACTATACACCGTATACTCTTCATTTTCCTACGCTGTTCTTATTTCAACGCTCTTAACTGCTTATTAGATACATAGACTAAACATAGCCTTCCTATACATAATTACTAATACCTCCCGAGCCATCGTCCGCTATTCCTATTGGCTGCGCTAGAAGATTCCATTATTCTTAGATTCCCATTCTTGTAGTAAATAATAATTTCCCAACAAATAAAGCTGATGTCATGACCGAAAACTCGAAACCGAAATTTCTTGAAGTTCTACCAACTGATTTGAACTTTCTAAATAATTAGAAATTAAAGCATTACCGTAACAAAATAAGTACATCTTTGGCATGACGTCGTAGATTTATGTTTTCAGATATGAATTCAGGCATAAAAGATAATCCATATAATATTCTGCTTGTTCCTTCCTTAGTCTGTCCGTACGTTACGCTTTGAAAAAAGGCTAAACATAATTTTTAAAGGCCAAATTCTCGAAATTTGGCTTTAAAAAGTGCAACTCTGGACAAGCATATTAGAGTGACCTCCCTTTGATTGAGCATCATTTTCGAATATCATACGAATATAGGGTCATTGTTGTAATGGTGTAAGAAAGAAACTCGTAGTTTATCTCGACGTGTATCGGTTCTTCACCGAAGAAAGAAGTCAGCAAAACCTTACGTCAAAAGGGAACGTTCGAAAGAAACCGGGGAAAAAAGTAACATTGTCTGCCAAAAGATGCTGAACTGAAGGAGTAAATTAAAGATTGTTTTTTACAAAGTGATTTTAGTATTTGTATTGAACTACGTAGCACAATATTATTTTAGGTATGTATTGGTACTTATTCAGCCATATCATTTGGATCAGTTCTATATTTAAAATACAATGGACACTATTTTCATAGACATGTTAAACTCATATTTGCTGCATTTTACTGTTTTTTGGGGGAGGTTTGTTTTTTTGTTTGTTTGTTGTTTTTTTTTTTTTTTTTTGCTATCCAGAAAAATATCAGCTTTATAAAACCATATTTGTTGATTAAATATATTTCTATTTCCGTGGAATTTAAACGGATCTGGTTTGTAAAATATACATAAATGAATGGGTCATTATTAATTTTAATGATTCAAAATAATTTAATTTGCTTTAATTACATATTGGCGATAAAAACAATTTAATATATACTACAAATTCGACCTGTAGAATCCAGAATTCTATTGAGGTAAATAGTAAAAATTACTTTCGCATAAAAAAAAAACTTCTCTTTATGCATTTTTTTGGTTTTATGAGAATTTATTTTATTATTACGATTTAGAAAAGCTGTGGCTCTTGTTGGGCTTTCTCTGCAACTGGATCGCTGGAAGGGCAGTATTTCAAGAAAACTGGAAAATTGGTGGCTTTGTCCGAACAAGATTTGATGGATTGCTCGTCTAACTGTGGTAAGTTTGAACGCCATTTTTTATTTTTTATTTTTTTTTTATCTTTTTATCTACATCGATTTCTGCCGAAAATTTATTTACTTACTAGCGGAGGTCATCCGGCCTTGCTGGGTCGTAAAATATGCTTAAATATGATATTTTAATTCTTGCAGATTTCGCATTTAAGACAGACATGTTGATTATTATATTGTGCCTAATATATGTCGGTGATTTGGAGAAGTTTTTAAAAAATGAATTGAGTGTCATCAACTAGAATCGAAACCAAAAGACTTCTATCACGTCTCCTACTGATGTAGCTACCGAGAAATAGATTAAAAAAATATATATATAATATTAAACGACTTGGAGAAATTAATTGAATTTGGGCATGCGCAGAAAGAAATAAAAAATATGTCGGCAAGTTGAAATGAAGATTTCAACTTGCCGATATATGTCTGTACGCATTATTCATTCATCCAAACAAAGATTTTAATCGCTATAAACAATCCTTCGTGAATGATTACTATTTTTCGTTAATTTCAGTGCTGTGTGACCAGTAGTTTAAGAGTTTAATGGTTAAATATTTACACACAGAGAGACATATACATCTATTGTTTTATATATAGACTTGAAAAAGTGTCATTTCGTTTTACACATTAAGTTCAGCTTTACAAACTCCACTTTTCCTATTTCAGAAACCCTTATTTGTAAAGGCAGTTGTTTTAATAACAAGGCCGATAGCCATTAGTCCCGTGCTCTCATGTAATAAATGAATGCGTGAATGTAGGATTCACATGAAATTCTTAAAGATAAACTAAAATGACCGAAAAATGGGCTGAAATGACTTAAATAAATAAAAAGTACATGACTTAGAATGACTTTAATAAACTTGAGAATGACTTGAATGCTTAAAAAATAACTGGAATCCTTCAAAAACAACTTGAATGATCTGGAGAATGACTTGAATGGCTTTAAGACTGACTGGTTGTAAAGTAGGTGATCATTTTACATTAAATTAATACAGAAAAGTGATCCCCCACTTTATATAACAAAGTTACAAACATAAGTACAGCATGCAGTAAGAACAGATACTACACTTTGATCTTGGCCAAAAGGCCAAGAAAATGGTATTTATTTGCTCCCCCACCGAGCAAATTAGGCACAAGGCCGATTTTTAATGTGAGGAGTGAAAGGGAAATGGGGACCAACTCCCCGGGAAGTAGGGGAGCTGGATAGTGACAATTGGTATGAAGGGTTGCCCCTACATTGACCAAGGTCTTATATGTGGGGCTGCCCTCACATATGGTCTTTACTTGCAGTATCTGCTGGAACAGATACTAAACTTTGATCTTGGCCAAAAGGCTAAGAACAGCATCTATTAATAACAGACCTTTGATCTTAACCAAAAAGGCCAAGCACAAAAGTGTTACGGACGGACCGACAGACCGACCGACTTACAGTGTCACTTGCACGCGACCAAAAAAAAAAAAGGAAATTCAATCTTTACCTATCTATTTAACGAGCTACGAATTCAACGGTATTACTAATTGTGGTTATATTTCTTTTTGTTTGTAATAGACTGTTCCAATCTTTAGTTTAATATCTTCGATTCTATATACGGCATAATCGTGTTGACACACCAGTTCCCGTTAGATCACCGAAGTTAAGCGACGTTGAGCTTGGCCAATACTAAAATGGGTGACCATTTAGTAATGCCAGGTGCTGTATGTGCTCGGAGTCTGAAGAGGAATGGGCGCCGCCAAGCTATTCTTGCCCAAGACACGCTGCATGAAATAATGCAGCGTTCCCACGACCCCAGAGGGTTAAGGAACACGTTAACGTTCGATTCTTAGCAAACAGAGAGAGAGAGAAGCGAAAGTGATAGGCACCGTATAAAGTAAGATCAATGTATCAATTAATACCCAATGAAAACGTGTGGAAGTGATAGTATAATTAATAAGAGATGCGTCATTTTGTGAGTAAATTGCAAATTACGACTAATTACAGCAATTGGAATGGATTTATTTAAAATATAACTCAATCCCAAAACTTAAGAATATTTTGTGATTAAATTATGTATAGGGGAAAAGACTGATATCAGCAAGTCCTCTTTTGTGTATCAATAAAATCTTGTTTTTATGTTTCTGTTTTGAGGATTCAATTTCTCTGATTTGACTAAATTGTTTTTCCAATCATTTCAGGAAGTGGTGGCTGCGACGGAGGTTTAATGGATGATGCTTTTAAGTGCATGAAAGCTGAAGGAGGAATTGAATCAGAGAAGGATTATCCTTATGAAGCTAGGGTGCGTTCTCTTTTAAAACTGCGAAGCTAGTTAACAACGACAATTATTTTTACGGAATAAGAGTCACTTTTTTTCTTATTAGTATTAAACTCTAGGAACATTTATTTCAAAATATTAACAATCAGTTATACAGATTGGTGCAGAAAGCACCGTGGAATTTCCACGAGATCTCTTTAATTATTATTATTATTATTATTGTTACTATTATTGTTACTATTATTGTTACTATTATTGTTATTATCATTATTATTATTATTTATGTTCGTTAACTTCACAGTGGTGTGATGTTTTACACCTGATCTTTTTGTTCGCTCATGAGTGGACATTTACACCAAAGCTAGTGAGCGTAGTCAAAGAGTCAGTTAAACTGAAAGCACCTGGCATAGAATGTTTGCTGTGCCAAGCAGAACTGACTTCTGGAGTACGGTGATGTTGTACTTGATTCCCAAGGAGTTTAACTGTTTCTCAAGATCATTTGGAATTGAGCCAAGCGCACTTATGATGATTGGCATGATGGAAGTTTTCTTATTCCAAAACTTAGCAATCTTCACCCTCAGTTTCTGATAGTTCCGTAGTTTCTTTGGGGGGGGGGGAGATGTTGATCTCGTTTAGGCAAGCCACATCAATAATTTGGCATTTATTTTTGTTCACAACTACAATATCCAGTTTCCTGTTATTTATCTCTCGGTCACGCTGAACCATAAAATCCTAGAGTCTCTTAACGTCCTTATTTTCCACCACGGCTTCTGGGTGATGTTTGAACCACTTTTCCGCCACTTGAATTCAACAGCCTATAATGTAGATTTGGGCAGATTTTGTCATTGCAACGTTTGTACTCTTTTTGAGCAAGTATAGAACACACACTAACAATGTGTGACACTGTTTCAAGAGTTACACCACACAGCCTGCACTTATCAGAGCAATCCTTCCCAAAGATGTTTCTATTGATTGCATTGGTATTTAGTGCCTGTTCATAAGCAGCAAATATAAGATTTTTTTATTCTCTTCTTTTTTTTCTTCCTCTTCTTCTTATTTTTCTTCGTATTCTTATTTGTACTTACTTGGAGTTCCCACACAGATTATCAGAGATTAATCGCTGACAACAATCTGGTGTTCCCTTGAGTCTGAGTGACAATAAATCCGCAGATATGCAGTATTCTCGAACTCTTTTGATAACCTTTGCAGATGAATTTGCGTTATTGCAACAGCCTTTTACCATTGGTTTCTCACTGGCAACGAACATTGGCGTTCACTGAAATTTGATTGGCAATAAGCCTCCCCAAGGTCTCAGTCCTCTTCGCACTCATCCATTGGAGGTCTGGTCAGTGCTTTCCCTCCTCGGTCTTTCCTTCCTCCTTGACCCTCCTCACTTATGATATCACACACGCACACAAAAAGGGGGCAGGGGGTAACTTTAAATTATACAGTTTCAGTTTTTATGATTCCATGTGATGTTCCTTTGTGTTTTACCTTTGTATCCGTTTCTATATGTCCGGCTTGTGCCTGCGGCGCATGTGTGTTAGTCTCCGCTTTCAAGTGTTTTTTTAATATTTCTGCAGTTTTCATTATTGTTATCCGTTGTATCTTAATCATCCCTCTGATTCCAATCTCTCCCATTTATTATTATTATTATTATTATTATTATTATTATTATTATTCACACAAGCCATCATCAAAGATTGTCCTTTGAGAACAACTTGCGGTGTTCCCAGGAGTCTGAGTGACAACAAGTCTCCCCAAATTTCCAGTACTCTCCACCTCTTTCGATAACCTTTGCTTTCGTTATCACAACAGTTTATTATTATTATTATTATTATTATTATTATTATTATTATTATTATTTTCAGGACGATATATGCCGGTTCAATCGTAAGAAGGTGGTGACTTCGCTGACTGACTATGTTGATATTAAACACAGTGAGAAAGCCCTACAAAAGGCCGTGGCCACAATTGGACCAATCTCAATCGCCATTGATGCCAGCGGCGTCAAATTTCACCAATACAAGGATGGTGTATACGAAAACCCGGACTGTAGTAGCGTCATTTTAGATCATGGTGTTCTGTTGGTTGGATACGGAACTGAGAACGGAAAAGACTATTGGCTTGTAAAGAACAGGTAAGAACAAACCATATTCTAATAGAAATACGCAAATTATGTTTACTAGCGGGGGGGGGGCTTTGCCCAGTCATAAAATACGCTTAAATATATTTTAATTTGTCCAGATTTTGTATATATTATTATAGAGTCGTGATTTCAAAAGTTAAAAAAAAATATTTCGATGCCATCAGCTAGAATCGAAACCGAAACTGTAGCATTAAAAGCTGGTGACGTTACCACTGTACCAATGTGACGCGCATATGGTCGGATTAAAAATAAACTAAAATGAATGTACAAAATGCATAACGGTTCTTTCAATTTTTACCCGTTTTTGACCCTTAAAAGAACGGCCCGTAAAAATCCAATCATTTGAGGCCCCTAACACTGCTCTACGACTTTTAGTTTCATGGAGATAGTTTGAAAATATGGAGACAGACAGACCGACAAATAGATCAACGTACAGACAAGCATATAGCCGTTTATATATCATTATCATTATCATTATTATTATTATTATTATTATTATTATTAAATGTGTATTTTCGTTATTAGTTTATTCTATGATTACCCCCCCCCCGCCCCCACTAAGGGAAAGACATACCATTTTTTTTATTTTGTATGCTTATGACAGTTTTGATACGACTTAATTACGTTAACACACCATTTTCCCTTAGATCACTGAAGTTAAGCAATGTTGAGCCTGGTCAGTACTAAAATGGGTGACCATTTGGGAATACCAGGTGCTGTATGTGCTCTTTACTTATCTGGGCATTGTTTCCAGTAATCCTGTGTTTCTCCTTGCCACTGGAATTAAGCATTACCGAATCGGGGTGGAGTGGTTATCGATTGCGCAACCCTTGTTCCACAATTCACCGCCTTTCGTCATCTCTCCATGATAATCAAATGTTCCTCGTTGTTCTAACGGACGAACATCCGTGCATGTATTTGTTTATATTTATGATTGAGCGCTCCGGTAAAGAAAACGTTTGTTTGTTTGTTTGTTTGTTGTTTTTTTTTTTTTGCATTAAGTGCAGTAATCTATATATCAATAAAAGTCAGAATCTGTGTATGAGGACACTTCTTAACCTATATACTCAACAAATTTTTGATCTACAGACTTGAAATCTGATTTGGTATATAGGGTATTCAGACGTGTGGAAAACTTTTTAATCGGTTTTCATCCGGAAAAACGAGTTGCTAAGGGGTCAAAATTGAAAAATTGGTATTTGGCTCCTCGGATTTTTATGTATTTCTCAACTGTCTCACGACTGCGCATGCGCGGTCAGCTTTCCTATGTTAAGAATAAGTAGGTTTTTAAAACACTTTTTAAGGATCATGGGAAGCTGGTCTAATAGTTATCGTACTTGACACACTGTCTTTAAGTTTTGATTTCGATCACAGCACACAGCTGGAGTGTGCACACACACACACACACACACACACACACACACACATATATATATATATATATATATATATATATATATATATATATATATATATATATATATATATATATATAAGTGAAATGTTTAGATAAAACAAGATACTCGCATGCACATGTCTGGTTTTTTTTTTTTTTTTTTTCGTAATGTTTTTAAAGGACTTTAACGTTAAGTTACATTTAATATCTACCGTACTTCTGTTTATAAGAAATTTGCATTAATTAAAATATATTTTTGCACATTTTACGACCGGGCAACGCCAGGCGGTCTGCTAGTATTCTATAAAAGAATAGATTTATCTTAGTTTTTGTCCGCGTTACGGTTAACCTATGTAAACAAATAAAATACATATATCGCTATAATATCTTCTACTGTAAGTTGGCGAATTTGTCGGCATCGGGAACTAAGCGCATGACACTGTTGATGTTACCTGGCGTTCGGGTTTCGAATCTCAGCGTGAATACACTTGATGCGTCTAGTAATACTAGAATTAGTGATACAACGAAACTGCTGTGAGTGTATGACACAAATACACACGCATCGTTTTTAACAGTATTTCTACACTGATAACCCCGCAAATATGAAACGTATGCATATGTAGATAATAATTAAATACTTATTGTTAAATAATTATTTGTTGCTCCCTTTTTGGCTGGGCCTCTTTAAAAAAAAATAATACAAGCCGTCTAATCTAAGTAATAAATGCAAGTTTAATTTTTTGTTGAATATTGTTATTACGGTTGACTATGGTTGCTGAGCTGTTTGGCGTGAATTTCTCATCACATTGTATCGCGGTTGGAAAGCCTTATTGGTTAGAATGTTCGGGATTTAAGTAACTCGTTTATAAATGAAAATTGTTATTTTAGTACATATAATCAAATAAAACCTTTTTTTATAATTGGAACATTTTGTTTGAATATGTTTTAGATAGTTCATTTTTTTTAAATGTTTTAAAATTATTAGTTTACTATTTTTTATAATTAATATTTTTATTTATTTTTTCAAAAATATCCAATATTTAAAATAATCAAAATTTCCAACAAAACCTAAGCAGTAAAAAAAAATGACGGACTGTTTTTTGATAAAAGTCGTTTGTTAATTTCCGACTTTAAAACCGAAAGCCATCATCAAGTAGACAGTTTCTCTTTTACCGAAAATCTTTTTTCTAACTACTCGTGGATATCATGTGACTCCTATTTTTGCTTTCATCCATGCATGTAGTTTGTCGCCAGACAACCACTTGCTAAGGTCACTCCTTGAAATTTTACAGGGGCATTCAATATTACAAATGGACTTGTAACATGTTTTGAAAACGGTATGTTCATTGAAAGTAATAATAATTGCCCGGTCTTAAATATATTTTAATTCATTCAGATTTAGTCT
The DNA here is from genome assembly GCF_053919585.1 of Euprymna scolopes. Taxonomy (NCBI): domain Eukaryota; kingdom Metazoa; phylum Mollusca; class Cephalopoda; order Sepiida; family Sepiolidae; genus Euprymna; species Euprymna scolopes. Next base: position 156,823,380 of record NC_136488.1, read on the forward strand.
TTATTATTACAGAGCCAATTTTGCATTAAACATTGTACCTAATATATAATACTAATTTCAAAAGTAAAAAAAAAAAAAAAAGACTTGGGTGCCGTGGGCTAGAAGCAAAACCAAAAACAGTTAGCGCTGTAGCTGCGTTCCCTGCCGTTTGAACTGTCGACAGATAAATAAGATTTAAAATTAAACCGCTTCAAGCTATGAATGAATTTGCTCATGCACAAAAGTAATAGAAATATGTCAACAAGCTGAAATGAACATTTTTGCCTGTCAACTTGTCGACATTCATGTACGTATTATTCATCAATCCAAATAATTTTACTCTTTATAAACTATCCTTGGTGTATGACAACAATTTCCTGTTAATTTCAGTGTTATGTGACCAGTAATTTAAGAGTTTATGGATTAAATCTTTACATGCAGAGTGATGCACATATATACATTTGCTGTTTTATTTATATTGATCTCTTGATTTCTTTTCAGTTGGGGTAAAAAATGGGGAATTAACGGTTACATCAAGATGGTGCGTAACAAGAAGAACATGTGCGGCGTTGCAACACTCGCCAGTTATCCGGTTTTATAAAACTATTTTAAGATTTATTTGATATATTTAATAAAATAAACCAGATTTTAAACAAATTGTTTTTTAAAAAATTGTTTGTTATTTGTAAAGCTATATTCAAATTTTACTTTTGTAAAAAAAAAAAAAAAAAAAAAAAAAAAATGGAGTACTGTTGCCACATCTGGCTAAAAACAACTTGTCCTGCCTTGACAGTTCAAAATAAACTTCGTAGCCAAGTGGACGATGCCCTTTTCTCTTCCCAGCAACCTTTTTCCCCACAGAAGAGACGTTGCGAGCCTGTCTCTGCTTTGTCATTTTAATGACAAGTGCTCGTCTTCGCTCCAATCTATGCCTCCCCGGTCTGACTTTCACGAAAAATACTGTCTACCTGAAACCACTATCAATATTTCCCCCCGGTATTTATCTGTTCCTAAACCTAAACGTAGACTCCATGAACAAAGCTTCTCTTAGATCTGCACGCCTGTGAAACTCTATTCCATTTTCTTGCTTTCCAACTGACAACAGTATGGTCGGCTTCAAGTCCAATGTAAACAAATTTTTGATGAGCCAACCTCTTAAGTAATCCAGTTTACCAAATTTACATTACTAACGATTGCTACATGTTTCCATTGACTACTGTATACGTATTAAACTTTATCCTCGAGTGGCATCCGGGCCTTTGTAAAAAAAAATGTTTAATTAAAAAAATAATAAAAAACGCTGAGTGGAAGTTTGAAATAGAGGCCGCATCGTTATTGGACTATTTTTATTATTTTCTTTGTTTTAATGGTCACGTTTAAGGAACGATTGTCACATGATAGAAGTAAGAATCTCTACTTATATATAAGAGGTATGTTGTATGTGTATGAATTTGTTCCCTATGAACTCCGAAACAGTTGGGTCGATTATTTTGAAATTTCACTGAATTGTACTGTATGTGTATGAAAGTGTTTTTAGAGATGTTTTGTATTATGTCTCTGATAAGTATCGATAATCGAAAAAAATCCGATTCGAGGAGGAACAGCCCGACTTTGACCAAAGTTGCACCCTTACACAACCTATCATCACAAGTGCATTCGAAATGTTTTATCACCGCACAAGCAGAAAGGCCTAGCGTATTAAATCAATAGGAGGTTACGGTTCCAACCCGTTTCCCTGACCAGTAAGAACAACACGCATCACTGTTATATCTGTTTCTGACCACAGTTCCCGATGATTGCGTTACGAATGCCCACAGCCCACTTGGAAATGTAGTGATAATAGTTGAAATCGCACTAAACTATAGCGCCAAAACGAAAGAGCCATTGCTCAAAACAACGAGATGTTATAAAAAGTCTGACTGGGAAGCCATCGAGGATCTTATCAGAGATGCCCCATGGCGAAATATCTTCTCACTTCCTGCTGAAAAGTGCGCACATGAGACCACTGAATGGTTCAAAACCGCAATTGAAGCACATGTTCCCACGCGGAAGTTCTATAGCAAGCCCCACTCTCCCCAATGGTTTACTTGTGCAGCTGCCATCGCGCAAAGGCAGCATGCGTACCGCAGATTTAACCGACATAAGTCCAGTTCAAACAGACAGAAGTATATAGAAGCCAGAAATAACTGTAAGAAATAGCGACAGCTAAGAGAGAATTTACTGAAACCACCAAAAAAAAAAAAAAAAAAAAAAAAAAAAACGCATCGAACACACAGAAATTAGGAACCCGTGATTTTTGGAAAATATACAACAGTGTAGTAAATAATGGGCAATCAACAATTCCCCCACTATCCAACAATGAGGTTGTTTGATCAGCAACTGAGAAGGCTAACATGCTTGCCAGTCGGTTCGCCTCCAACTCATCACTGGACTCTGCAAACCATCCCCCCCTCTGACTTTCCTTTGCGGACAGACGCTACACTAGACGATCTGGAAATCACCCCATCTCAGGTGCATGCCATCATAAAAAATCTTGACACTTCAAAAGCATATGGACCTGATCTCATCCCGGCTGTGCTATTAAAAAAGTGCTCCGCCGAAGTAGCGCCGGTTCTCTCCAAACTTTACAACAAATGCCTTAGTGAATCTTGCTTTCCTGCCTGCTGGAAAACTGCTTCTGTAGTACCAGTTTTCAAGAATTCTGGTGAAAGAACTACTGTAAATTATCACCCCATTAGCCTCCTCCCACTTTTCGCCAAAATATTTGAGTCCATTATTAACCAAGCTCTAGTCCATCACCTTACAGATGCTAAACTTCTGACCGACCAACAATACGGATTTAGGCAAGCCCGTTCCATGGCAGACACCCTAACTGTAATCTCTGGGCGTATATACCATTCACTTGACAAAGCAGAGGAGGGTAGAGCGGTAGCTCTAGATATATCTAAGGCTTTTAACATGGTATGGCACGAAGGTCTTCTCAAGGAAATTAGATCATGCGGTGTCACTGGAAGAATCTTTAACATAATTAAATCCTTTTAGATAAGAGAAAAATACAGGTTGTCCTCGATGGCCGTACATCTAAACAATATGATATAAATGCGGGAGTGCCTCAATGGTCTATCCTTGGACCTCTATTATTCCCAATATTCATAAATGACCTCCCCGACAAAATTGTCCGTGAGATGGGTATATATGCTGATGACACCACGCTCTTTAAGAGACACGACAGGAAAACAAACGAACACATATCTAAAGAAATGGCAGAAACACTAGAGAATGACCTCCAATCTGTAGTGGAATGGGGACAAAAATGGATGGTCACATCTAATGCTGTCAAGACTAAACTTGTTTCCTTCAAAAATTACAAGAAACCTTCTTTACCACCAATAGCAATGGCCAAAGATTCTTTATCTGAAAGTACATCTTTTAAACTCCTCGACCTAACGTTCACAGGAAACATGAGTTAGAAAAATTACATTGAGAGCATTGCCAGAAACGCTGCGAAAAATGTAGGTTCTCTAGGCAAGCCCGTTCCACGGCAGACATCCAACTGTAATCTCTGAGCGTATATACCATTAACACATATATCTAAGGCTTTTGACAGGGTATGGCACGAAGGTCTTCTCAGGAAAATTAGATCATACGGTGTCACTGGAAGAATCTTTAATATAATTAAATCCTTCTTAGATAAGAGAAAAATCCAGATTGTCATCGATGGTCGTACATCCAAGCAATATGATATAAATGCGGGAGTGTCATTCAGTGCTGCTAAGACAAACTTGTTTCCTTCAATAACTACAAGAAACTTTCTCTACCAATAGCAATGGCCAAAGACTCTTTATCTGAAAGCACATCCTTTAAACTGCTCGGCCTAACATTCACAGGAAACATGAGTTGGAAAAATTACATTGAGAGCATTGCCAGAAACGCTGCGAAAAATGTAGGTTCTCTCTACCGTGCTAGAAAGCTACTAACGCCCGAAAGTATCCTGTATCTCTATAAGGCCACCATTCGCCCATATATGGAGTATTGTCGTCATATTTGGGTTGGTGCATCTACTACTAGTCTCTCGCTCCTTGAAAAGGTTCAAAAGAGAGTCGCCAACCTAATAGGTCCTGAACTGTCATCTAAGCTTCAGCCTCTGTCCCATCGACGTAATGTCGCATCCCTCTGCCTGTTCTACAAGTATTTCAATGGTAAATGCTCTGACGAACTGCAAGCACTTGTGCTCCCTCGACGTAAGTACCCCTGACAAACCCGACAAGCAGCAAAATCCCACCCCTTCACAGTTGAGATCTCTAGATGTAAGAGAGCCTTCTATTCCAGTAGTTTCTTCCCCAGAACCGCTGGACTTTGGAATTCCCTTCCGAGTTCCTGCTTCTCCAACTTTACTGAGATGCAGTAGTTCAAGTGTAACGTGAACCGACATCTTGCTGCCCAACTCCCCACATAGTACCCCTGAAGCTTCTGTCCCTGATAGTAGCCCCCTACAGCAAAGTGGCAATATGCCTTGTTTCGGGTGAAATTGCAATAAAAAAAAAAATAAATAAATAAAATAAATAAAAGAGGTTCTTTGATAAGACATGAGGCGCGTTCGAAATGTACGCTTCTCTTTAGAGCACACTTGAACCATAATACTTGGCTTTTGCATTTTAAACTTTAAGTGAAGCCATTACATAAAATAATTATATAAAATCAACAGTAGATTCTCTACAGTGCAATGTAGACTAGAATTTCTTGTGGACTAAGATACTGTGGAGAGATATGCGAAGCTTCATCCTGGTACACTGCAGTGGGTTCCCGACTAGAGCAGGCAATCAATGGATTTGATTGAAAAATGGGCGATTTAATCGATTTCAATGAATAAAAGTATTGGAAGTCTATAGCAGCAGACACTCGCTACAAACAGGCAGACGCTAATTCTCGCGGCTCGAGATTTGAAATCCATTTTCTCCCTGGCTTGTCCAATCAAAAGCCAGCTCTCAATCACGTGACAGAGTATATAAAAGGCGAAATCTGAAACTCTCAACCCTCTTGGATCCTGCCCCTGCCCGGAAGCAGACTTCGCCTGGGCTGTGAGTATAACAAGCTAGCTATGGCTCTCTTGAAACTCAAATATTTCCACGTGCGATGCCTTAATGAACATTCTTTTTCATGCTAAAGAACATACACCGGTAAACACACACACACACACACACACACACACCTACTCTTTTTTAGCACGAGACACTATCCCTTTGACTTGTCTCTACTTCCAGACGCACGCTCCTACATAAGTAAACGCACTGAAGTCTTTGCCTTTTCTTTCTCCTTTAACCGGCTTCCTTCGTGCCGTCGGCTATTAGTTATAAACACGTAAACGGAACTGTTCTCACCTCAACAAGCCGGCAATATATTAAATCTATCTCTACACAAGAACAATTCAACTTACTAACCCGTTTCTCGTGTACACTTTACTAACGAAGGTAACAAATAAAGTTTGTTTATTAACATAAAAGGAAACGCTATTGCGTTGTCTCACATTTCTATAAGTCCTTATTCAGTCCAGGGTAACTTCGAGTTTCCTTGCTAGCGACAACTAATTTTGATTTTACGATGAGTGTTCGTTTCATTATCACACTTTCATTGCGAAATAGACACTGACTGTGTAGCCGGTGTAACTGAGACCCCTAATTCAGAATATAAAATGTAATTTTCGCTGCTTGGGTTTGTTGAGGAAGAAATGTAAAAAAAAAAAAAAAAAAAAAAAAAAGCAGCCATAAAAATGAGACGACTTCTTATTACAAATTTCTGCCAAAACGTTTTCCGAAATAAATGAAATGAATAGTGTTGTTTGCCAGTGAGTGCGTTATTATCGAAAATTGCGAACTATGGAATTGTATATGTGGAATCCAAATCCTATCGAATCTGTTTTGATCATTTACACACGAATATTGTTGGAAAAGTTACGAACCCGAAATTTCCCTTCAGCTATGGATAGAATAGCAACTTGCGTTCAGCTCATCGCAAACAATGAATTGTGTTACAATAGATATTGTGTTACAATAGATATTGTGTTTTGACATTAATCACTTAAAAATCAATTGCATTTGACGTTTAAAAAAAATTAAACGTTTTCTTTTCAGAAGAAAAAAAATGAACGTTATGGTGTGTGCAGTCCTTGTGCATATACTTTGGTACATTTTTATCATTTCCCATGCGGTAATTGACAGGATAAATAGTAGAGAAGCGATGTGACACAGTGATGAATTTGCTGGTGCAATATTAATTTATTGGTTGAGTTAAAGTATGGAATAATTAGTTTAAAGAAATAAAGGTCAACACGTTTTAAGGTGATCAAATATCGTCAAATTTTATTGAACGAATGATTTCATCCAAAAGGTCATCTTCCTTGTGTTTGAATGAAAATCCCAGAACAATTGTTTTGATTTTAAGTGAATCGAATTGAACTGTAAGATAGTCATTCTGAAAATCAATGTTCGATTAAGATTTAAAATATCGTATGCAGCGGCACCTTGCATGACTTCAATGAGTTATCAAAACAAATTATATGACAGAAATGTTCTTTTATATATAAAGTAGTAGCGTTTGTGTGTGCGTGTGTGTGTGTGTGTGTGTACAACTCTCCCACAATACACATCACTGAACCAATCATGACTAAACCAGAAATGATGATGATCCTCCACCTAGAGATGGTGCACACCATTTTTTAAGGTTACGCTCAAAGGCCAAGGTCATAGCGTATGTATATATATTCTCCTACCGCACACACCACTGGACCGATGATGACCATATTTGGCATGATGATGGTCAACCACCTAGGGATGGTCCACACCATTTTCCAAAGTAAAGATCAAAGGTTGTCATAGCCTACGTATATATACTGTTCTAAAGTCCACATCACTTCTGATCTTAAGAACTTGATACAATGGGAAAAAGGTGGCCGGTTAATTTTATGCATCGAAACCCAAGCTTCTCTCCTTTCATCATAATCGCTTTGACCATAATCTCATCCCAATTGAAATGAATGACTCGTCTTGAGGACGCTCCATGCCTTGACAAACTGATGGGGTTGACGTTCACTTCTGATCTGAAATGAAACACATACATCAAATCTGTTGCCAAAGTCGCTGGAAAAATGATTGGATCATTGCATCGCGCCAGTAGGAATCTCACTGCCGATACAATCCTCTATCTGTAATGGAGCATAATTTCGCGGAAATATATATTTTTTATATAAACTTTGTAGTCTTTCGTAGCTACTTATCAAGGCCCGGAAGCCACTCGGAGATAAGAGTTATTTCGTGTACAATAATCAATGGGATAATATCGTAGTAATAGTTGGTATTGGAGATTTGATAAAGCGTCTTACTTAAGGGGGCGATTAATCAGGAATTTGTTTATGTTGAACTTGGAGACGTCCAAGTTGTAGTCATGTGGGAAACAGGCAAACGGCAGAGAATTCCACAGGCGTGCACTTCTCAGAAAAAAGCTATGTTCATGGAATCTACGTTTTGATTTAGGCACAGATAAAGAGTGGGGGAAATTACTGACAGTGAAATAAAAACTGCTGAGGTGGTTGACTACTTCTTTATTTAATATGGATTCCAGTAATTTACTCATGACACACAAGAGACTTATTGGTCTGTACTGAGAGGGAGATGACTTATCATATGAGTTCTTAAATACAGGGCATACTGACGAGGTTTTCCAGGGTGTTGGAAAGCACTTCTCCTTAAGGCAACGCTTAAACAGTTTTGTAAGTATGGGGGCAAGTTCTAGTCGAAGTTTTTCAACACTATAATTGGAATGCCGTCTGGGCCAGTTGCTTTACTGGAATCAAGGTTCTTGATTAGTTTGACGACCTCATGCACAGATATTTGTATGTTGGATAAGGTGTTGTCTGTTGTAGGAAGAAATACGAGGAGTTGATGCCCTTCGTCGCGGAGGGTAGAGTTAGCTGCAAAGTTCTTGGCAAATAGTTTGGCCTTGTCTGATGCTGATGAGATGACCTCAGGTCCATTGATGATGGTTAGGATAGAACGCACGCATCTGTTCAGGATCCTGTTTGATATTTGCCAAAACGGGTGGGAACCAAGCCACTGCTCAGCTACTTTGGATTTTACGGACTGAGCATATAGCTCTCTTGCATTTTTTATTACTCTTTTACAGTGGTTGTTGGCAGTCCTGAAGGCAGCTTTAGTCTCAGTACATCTATTACGTTGGTAGCTATGGAAAAAGTGATTTCTGTGCGCAATGGCAGCAGCACATTTTGGAGAGAACCATGGCTGGTTGTTAGGTCTTTGTTGGAATTTTTTGGATGGTATGAATCGGTCTATGCCTATAATTAACCATTCGGTAAGGTCTGATATAATAGAGGATACATCCTTTTTAAACATGGAATGCAGAGGTAGATCAGATATGAATGTACGGAAGCTATCCCAGTCAGCCATAGAGTATCGATATACAGTACGGTGGAGAGGTACATCTGAAGACTTATTGTATTTCATTTTTATCTTAACTGATACAACTGTGTGAACGGAGGATCCCAGAAGAGATAGAACGGAACATGAACATAGCTCAGGGGAAGTTGTGAGAAAAAGGTCTAGAAGGCTTGCATACTGACCAGTAGTATCGGGCACACGGGTGGGTTCGTGAACAATCTGAGTGAGGTCATAGGCAAGTGGGTCAGCCATTGCACATTATGGACATCGAAGTCACCGCAAATGTGGATGGTAGCCGAAGGATGAGCAGACAGGATGAGGTCAATTTTCTCAGATATACTCTTAAGGACAGTAACCCCGGTGTTGTGGGGGAGATAGAGAGCAAATATGAATGCGGTGGTGTAAGCAAGTGCAACCCGGAAGCACATATAAGGTAAATTAGGGTCTTCTCTGGAGATATCTCTACCACACGGGAAGCTATCTTTAATGTAAGCGCATATTCCATGTCCATGGCGATCTTGGGGGTCAGATTGAGATGTTAAGTTAGAGTATCCTTTTATTATGAACTCATCTAGGGAAGTGGTATGCCAGTTTTGCTTAGAAAAATGATGTTAGTTTTTGAAACATGACAGAGGTAACTCGAAAGTATTGCAATTGTGTGAAACGGGAGTTCCTTTCACTGTGTGGAATTGCTTCAAGTGCAATCTCAATTTTAGCGATGCGTTTCAATAACCAAAATTAAGAATTCAAAAGTAAATTATCAAGCGGTAAAATATAGAACTATAAAATTGCAATCACCAAAACAAAAAGGATGTATAAGATGCATCAAAAATATAAACAAGGACTCATATATGTATTCATTTAGTTATGACGAGAAGAAATATACACAGCCTTTGTATTAGTCAAAAAATTAGGTTAATCATAACTAAAAAAGGCATTTACCTTTAATCATTAATTTCTTTTTACAAGGAAGTCACCACTTATCAAGGCCCGGAGGCCACTCGGGGGTAAGGGTTATTGCGTGTACAGCAATCAATAGCATAATATCGTAGTAATCGCTAGTAATGGAGATCTGAATAAGTGTCTTACTTAAGGGGTCGGTTCAATAGAAACTTGTTTATGTTGGACTTGAAGACATCCAAGTTATAGTCAGATGGGAAACAGGAAAACGGAAGAGAAAACGGAAGAGAGTTCCACAGAAAGAAGTTTTGTTCATGGAATCTACGTTTTGATTTAGGCACAGATAAAGAGTGGGGAAAATTACTGACAGATGTTTCAGCTAGACGGGTGTTTTTCGTTAAAGATTGGCGAGGGGGCGGCAATCAATTCGGGAAGTTTTCTACAAAGATACAGAAGATAATCTCCAAATTCACCTACACTTTCGAGAATCTCATTTGTAAAATCGTATTTCCTTGATTCAAAGGCTTGGTCGTAAACGGCTTGCGAACAATGTACAATTATTAGTTTGCTAATTCCTCAGGAAAAAAAAACTTCCTTATAGACAATATTTCTTAGTTTTACCATTGTGAGCGAATATGAAAAGGTTGTTCTTACTCCCTAATCTAAAAGCACCGATATATAGCTGTCCGTGTGAAAGACAATCCACTTCTAAATGAAAACCAACAACTTGTGCCTGGCCTTGTGACTTATTAATAGACATTTCAAAGGATAAACCTATGCAAAATTGATGGCGTTTGAACTGAAAGGACATGTTTGAAGATATTAAATAAATTCGAGGGATAAAAAAACATCTTCACCGTTTCTACAGTCAGAAATTATTGTGGCCTCTAAAACATTTCTCATAAATTTTCTGATTATCAGTCTTGAAGACAATGAGGAGGAGAACCTGTTGGCTCGAGAGAATTTTAAAATTCAACTGGATAATTGACTATTCAAAATCTTCTACGGCAGAGTCTATGGATTTATTATTATGTTTAGTTCTTGGCAACATTTTCACAAGTCTATCATTCAAACTATTCACTGCCATATTGTGGCTGTCATAATTGCCCTTCACACACTCAGTCATGATTTGTAAAACTTTAAATTAATGATGGATAATCCTTTTTTAATTGGTTCCTTAATTGAGTTAACCAAGATGGATATTTCTGGTAAATTTAATTCACCTTTCCGATTCATATTCAGTTTTCCTTTTCCAAGTTTCAAAAGGGTATCAGCAATTTGTCCAAACAGAAAACCTCGATGTAAATGAACCCTCATATTTGTAGAAAGTTTTAGACGTTTTGCATGTTTCATAGAGGATTTCAAACATTCTTTTAATTCATCTGCCTTAGTTCTCCTGAGAGTAACTGGCAAAGTTTGGCTAAAATCACCTGAAAACACTGGTCACATCTCCCATCAAACAGTTGGAATCACACAAATCCCGCAGTGTTCTATTAACAGCTTCTAGAGCTTTCTTCAGGAAACATTGGAACTTCCTCCCACACGATCAAAGAAAATCTTATGAGAACTTCAGCAATAACAGAATGTTTACTTATATTGCAAACAAGTTTATTAGTTGCACTTAGATTCAAAGGAAGCTTAGATGATGTGTGAGCTATTCGATCTCCAGGGAGTAAAGTTGCAGTAATTCCAAAACTTGCAACAATTAAGGCTACTTCCTTTCTCTGTCTGAGTTTGACCAGCAATAAATTGGTGAAAAAAAGTTTTCAGTTCCTCCTGGTGCATCAAAAAAAAAATATAGTCCTCCTTTCTTATGGTCAATTGCTCAACATTCGTTCTATATGCATATTGTTGGTCTGGCAAAAGTTTCACCACGTTTTCATCAATGAATCTGGTAAGCGAAGCAATATCATATGCAGTTTCTCACCAAACATCTGTAAGTTATTCACTTCACTTCAATGAGTTTCAGGTAACCCAGATTTACAAAACTTCTCCCTTCCCATGACGATCACGTGGTTTTCAATAATAATCAACGCAGAATTATATATTTCTTTACTAAATCCTATTTCTCCCTCAGAGAATCTTTGTTATTGCTGATATTTATAGTCCTCGGATAAATCATGCTCGTATTTCTGTCACAATGCTAATTTATTACTTACTTCACAAGTTTGGAGAGTTATTTTTAAAAAGGACTATTAGAGAAACAGGTATGTGTGGCACTGAAGCCTTAACACTAGTTCTGCCCCACTGATTGTCATCTTTTAACAAATTTTAGATCAAATAGGCTTGAGTGCATAGAGTAAACTCTTCTAATTATAGCATCAAATTTTACACTTGGATGACCCTCAATATCCGCTCTTCATTCTCTCCTGTGGCATGTGTTGTTATTCTATGTGTAATAAAATGACACCTGATTATAAATGAGAATTTTTGCAAAATTATCTCGTTCACGCAATTTAAAAAAGGCAATAAGAGTTGTGTCATTTTGGACTTGGGGCGACTTGAGCAGCATTTACGTTTGTGAAATAAACCCTCTGAAACTTTTCAAGATGAACTGCAAGATGTTGGATTAGAGAATCCCTTTCATGAATAGAAAACCCGAAAATACGCCAAAAATGCTTCATTAGTTCAGATATATTTACCCAGTTGATATCGAGTAACTCCATCACTAATATTTTCTTTTTGTAAAGAAAAACATGGCTGCATCAGATCTCTTATTTATGTATTTGCAAACATATTTGATAGATTTCGCAGAATTACAACATTTAACATCCCTCCACTCTTTATCTGTGCCTAAACCTAAACGTAGATTCCATGAACAAAGCTTTTTTCTTAGAACTGCACGCCTATGGAATCGTCTTCCGTTTTCCTGCTTTCCGGCTGACTACAATATGGTTGTGTTCAAGTCTAACGTAAATAAGTTTTTGATGAGCCGTTACATATAAGTTATCAAATTTACCGAATTTTCATTACTAATGATTACTATATTGTCCAATTTCTACTGTAAACTCTTTAACCCTTATCCTTGAGTTGTCTCTTGGCCATGATAATGTGGTGATGCCTGTGTACAAAAAAAAGTAAGGTAGAATAAAGTACTATCCACCTATTGTCAACCTCATGCTTGCCATAACCATAGTTTCAAAGCCACCATCTTTCGACGATCTTCTCCTATAAAAGGGATAACACTCCTCACTGAACTGAGTTTCAAGTAGAAAGGTTTAAGAGTATCTTTTTGTACATTGGCCATCAATCATGCAAGGTGAATTTCTATTGATATTACCACAAGATCCATGCGCCATGTGACTATTTACTATTTCAAATAAGGTTGGATCAGTTTGTATATCAGATAACTCAACTAATATAATGGAATAAATTTGATTGGAGTTGGTTTTTCTGGTAAGCTACAACAATGTATGTGCATGAGGCAAGCTTCTCTTTTGCCATTCAATGGTGTATATATAACATCGTAGTTATATACTAATTAGAGTTCCCCATTATAAGCGACCCCCATAGGGCCCATCTCCATTGGTGTGAGTGAGCGATGTAACCCGTAAAAACCTCCGTTTTCCCATGGAGGAAAATTACACTAAAAATGTAATGTAAAAAAAAAGAGGAGATATTTTCTCGCAATTATATTTTTTAATGTAAAAATGTTAAATAAACTATGCTTAATTGATGGTAAAAAGGGTTAGTTCGAGGAATTAATATTTCTTCGTGTTATATCGATCGATGGTAAAAACAAATTCTCCTCTTTCCCATGGTTATCATCGCAAATTTGTTATTTCTACATAAAACGGTGTGAGCGCGCATAGGCTTCTTATTTACAAGTGAAACCCCTGGAACCCCCACCCTATTGGTGTGGGGGAGCAGTGTAATCCGTCAAAATATCCCATCACCCCATGATGTGTAAAACTGATATATTTGGTAACTCTACGACCTGAGCATGCAGAGGGTTTCCAGCCATAAGTGACTCCCCCAGGGGTCCTAGCCTCGTTAGTGTGGGTGAGCGGTATAACCTGTCAAAACCTTCCCATACCAGGGTTGTTTTATTTATTATTACGCTGGTCATTTTTATTTATCATTACACTGTTTGTTTTTATTTATTATTAGCTGGTTATTTTTATATATTATCACACTGGTTGTTTTTAATTATTATTACACTGGTTATTTTTATTTATTATTAAAATAGTTGTTTTTATTTATTATTACACTGGTTATGTTTATTTATAATGATACTGGTTGTTTTTATTTATTATTATATTGGTTGTTTTTATTTATTATTACACTGGTTGTTTTTATTTATTATTATGTTGGTTGTTTTTATTTATTATTAAAATGGTTGTTTTTATTTATTATTATATTGGTTGTTTTTATTTATTATTACACGGGTTGTTTTTATTTATTATTATGTTGGTTGTTTTTATTTATAACTAAAATGGTTGTTTTTATTTATCATTATTCTGGTTGTTTTTATTTATTATTACACTGGTTGTTTTTATTTATTATTACATTGGTTGTTTTTATTTATTATTAAAATGGTTGTCTTTATTTATTATTAAAATGGTTATTTTTATTTATTATTAAAATGGTTATTTTTATTTATTATTAAAATGGTTGTTTTTATTTATTATTACACTGGGTTTTTTAATTTATTATTACATTGGTTGTTTTTATTTATTATGATACTAGTTGTTTTTATTTATTATGACACTGGTTGTTTTTATTTATTATTAAAATGGTTGTTTTATTTATCATTAAAATGGTTGTTTTTATTTATTATTCAACTGGTTGTTTTTATTTATTATTATGCTGGTTGTTATTATTTATTATTAAAATGGTTGTTTTTATTTATTACTACACTGGGTGTTTTTATTTATGATTAAAATGATTGTTTTTATTTATTATTACATTGGTTACTTTTATTTATTATTACTCCGGTTGTTTTTATTTATTATTAAAATGGTTGTTTTTATTCATTATTACACTGGTTGTTTTTATTTATTAATACATTGGTTGTTTTTATTTATTAATACATTGGTTGTTTTTATTTATTAATACATTGGTTGTTTTTATTTATTATTACAATGGTTGTTTTTATTTATTATTACACTGGTTTTTTTATCATCTAATTTTCCAGTGTTTTTTTTTATTTATGATTACAATGGTTATTTTTATATATTATTACACTGGTTGTTTTCATTTAATATTAAAATGGTTTGTTTTTATTCATTAGTACACTGGTTGTTTTTATTCATTATTACACTGGTTGTTTTTATTTATTATTACATTGGTTGTTTTTATTTATTATTACGCTGGTTATTTTTATTTTTATAAAACGGGCTGTTTTTATTTATTATTACACTAGTTAGTTATTTATTTATTATTACATTAGTTGTATTTATTATTACGCAGGTTGGTTTTATTTATTATTACATTGGTTATTTTATTTATTATTACATTGGTTATTTTATTTATTATTAAACTTTTTGTTATAATTTATTATTCCACTGGTTGTTTTTATTTATTATTCCACTGGTTGTTTTTTATTTATTATTAAAATGGTTATTTTTATTTATTATTACACTGGTTATTTTTATTTATTATTAAAATAGTTTTTTTTTATTTATTATTACACTGGTTATTTTTATTTATTATTAAAATAGTTGTTTTTATTTATTATTACACTGGTTATTTATTATTAAAATGGTTATTTTTATTTATTATTAAAATAGTTGTTTTTATTTATTATTACACTGGTTATTTTTATTTATTATTACACAGGTTGTATTTATTTATAATTAAAATGATTATTTTTATTTAATATTAAAATGGTTGTTT
The DNA here is from genome assembly GCF_053919585.1 of Euprymna scolopes. Taxonomy (NCBI): domain Eukaryota; kingdom Metazoa; phylum Mollusca; class Cephalopoda; order Sepiida; family Sepiolidae; genus Euprymna; species Euprymna scolopes. The sequence continues at coordinate 156,838,544 of NC_136488.1, forward strand.
TTATTTATTATTAAAATAGTTGTTTTTATTTATTATTACACTGGTTATTTTTATTTATTATCACACATGTTGTATTTATTTATGATTAAAATGGTTGTTTTTTTATTATTACACTGGTTGTTTCTATGTATTATTTAAATGGATGTTTTTATTTATCATTATGTTGGTTGTTTTTTATTTATTATTACGATGGTTATTTTATTCATTATTAAACTGGTTGTTTTCATTTATTATTAAAATTGTTGTTTTTATTCATTATTACACTGGTTGTTTTTATTTATTAATACATTGGCTGTTTTTATTTATAGATACATCGGTTGCTTTTATTTATTATTACAATGGTTGTTTTTATTTATTATTACAATGGTTGTTCTTATTTATTATAACACTAGTTATTTATTTATTTATTTATTTATTTATTTATTATTACATTGGTTGTATTTATGATTACGCTGTTTGTTTTTATTTATTATTACATTGATTGTTTTTATTTTTTATTTATTGGTTGTTTTTATTTATTTTTAAACTTGTAGTTTTTTAAATTGACACTGGTTGTGTTTATTTATTATTTCACTTGTTATTTTTATTTACCAGCTTATTTTTTATTATTACACTGGTTGTGTTTAATAATTATTTCACTAGTTGTTTTTTTTATTATTACACTGGTTGTTTTTATTAGTTATTAAACTGGTTATTTTATTTATTATTACTCTGTTTGTTTTTATTTATTATTAAACTGGTTATTTTATTTATTATTATGCTGATTGTTTTTATTTATTATTAAACTGGTTATTTTTATTTATTATTAAACTGGTTATTTTTATTTATTATTACTCTGGTTATTTTTATTTATTATGACATTGGTTATTTTTATTTATCATTAAACTGGTTCTATTTATTATTACTCTGGTTATTTTTATTTATTATTAAACTGGTTGTTTTTATTTATTATTACTCTGGTTATTTTTATTTATTATTAAAATGATTGCTTTTATTTATTATTACACTGATTGTTTTTATTTATTATTAAACTGGTTATTTTATTTATTATTATTCTGATTGTTTTTATTTATTATTAAACTGGTTATTTTTATTTATTATTACTCTGGTTATTTTTATTTATTATGACATTGCTTGTTTGATTCATTATTAAACTGGTTGTTTTTATTTATTATTAAACTGGTTGTTTTTATTTATTATTACTCTGATTGTTTTTATTTATTATTAAGCTGTTTGTTTTTATTTATTATTACTGTGGTTATTTTTATTTATTATGACATTGGTTGTTTATATTCATTATTAAAATGGTTGTGTTTATTTATTATTAAAATGGTTGTTTCTATTTATTATTACACTGGTTGTTTTTATTTATTACTACACTGGTTATTTTTATTTATTATGACATTTGTTGTTTTTATTCATTATTAAACTGGTTGTTTTTATGTATTATTACACTGCTTCTTTTTAAACAATTGTAAACTGCAAAACATGGTTTAAATATAAATTATTATGACATTATTAAAATTCTAATCATGATTTTTTATTAGGTTAGTCCCAAAACAGTATCATTGTCTCACATTTTCTCACTTTTATATATGAGTAGCGAGCGTGCCCGGAGTTGGCCGGGTGTGTGGAGGTAATGCAGTAAGGGAAACCAATAGGCAGCTCGGGTGGATAGAAGTCTTAGGAAAGTGATAAGAGGCAGTTAGGCTCAAACCCGTAACACGAAAGAGGAAAGGTAAAAGAATCCGAACATCTTAGCTGATCCGTCCATCGCGAAACCCGAAGTCGCGAGTGTTTGAATTAAGGGTAGCGAATCGAAAGAAGATAATGACTAGCGAAAATGTCGACGAAAAAAACCTGTAGAAAACTGTTTTGTTGAAGGTGGAGAATTAATGTTTTTGACAAATTTTTCGATATTTGTCGCCCAAGAGACCGGGCTTTAAAAGGATATCGATTTTGTCACGTTCCCACGCATCTGTTGAAATTTTTTCCGAGACATACACATATGCATTTTGTCTTTTTTATATTAGACTAGCGGGGGGTACCCGGCGTTACCCGTGTGTTTGTAGGTGTGTGTGGCTTTGGGTAAATGAAAAGAAAGATCGTTGGCCGTGCGTTTTATTTTTTTTTAAATGAAGCCTTGACACGCAGTTGGAAAATAATAAAGTGTGAAAAAAAACGTGCGACCTTTAACGGCAGGTGCCCGTTTTTGACGAGTTAATGACATCAACTTTAAGTGCGGGACAGTGTTTTATTTACCGCGAGTCTGTTCGCTTCTTTTTTATACGAAAATGCTTAATGCACATGCGACGATCGAAAATTGTTGAATATTTATCTTTTCAAAGTCGGGCAAATTAAATAGACAGGCGACCCCGGTTGTTAACTCGTAGATATTATCATTTAGGCGCGATATAAAAAGTTTTAAGGAGTTATGAGGCGACCGATCGGTTCTCGGAAAAAAAACCTTTCTTGGACATACACGAAAACGCACACACACAAACATTTTCGCTTTTATGTTTATAGATTAGCGGGGGCACCTGGTATTGTTCGGATGTGGAGACGTGAGGGCGGTAAATCACAGTAGTAATTCCGGGTGGAGAGGGATGTTTAAAAAAGAGTGTGTATAAGGACGGAATCAAAACAACAGTAGGCAGCCATGGTGGAGAGAGGTGATAAAAATGGTAGTAGGCAGGCAGGCTCGAATCTGTGATGCGAAGAAGGAAAAGAAAGTAAAAGAAAATCTGGTGTCTTACCGGAAGTCGAAAGTGTTAAAATTATGCGCAGTCAATCCAACCGATACAATGACTTGCAAAAATGGCGACTCGAAAAAACAAAACGACCTCTCCTTGCAGATAACTGTTTAGTTTAGGGTGAAGGAATTAATGTTTTCGGCCAATTTTTAGATATTTGTTGTCCGAAGGGTCGACCTTCAAAACGATACCGGTCTCGTCAGGATGCCTCGCCTCTGTCGAAAGTTCTTGCGAGACATACAAACACACACGTACACATTTTGCCTTTATATTATAGACTAGCGGGGCGACCCGGCCTTGATCGGGTGTGGTGTTGGGGGGGGAGTAAATCAAAACGATAATAAAAGGGGAAATAAAGAATAAGCGAACAAAAAAGATGGCATAAATTACCCTGTTTAAATGTTAAAACATTTTTTAAAAATCGGAAAAACAAAAACAAAAGTAAAACCGCGAACGGGAAAATAAATTATAAGCGAACAAAAAAAATAGTATAAATAACTGTTGTGGTTGCAAGGTTGAACAATAAGTAAGGAAATACAATGAAGACGCAAACAACAAGATAACGCAATAATAAGTGTATTAAAGAAAAGGTATATTTACAATATGTACAAATGACGGTGTCGAGTCAGAGAGTCTTGGTGGGAGGACATGTACGCTCTTCGTCGTCACTTCCGGTGGAATTTGAGTAAGACACACCAAGGCCAACCTAGGCTTGCCATTTATAGTGTTATGTTATTCGCATATGCAAATAAGTGGTTGCCACCACAACACCCCCCTCCCAAGATTTGAAGTCACACAGATTTCAATATCTTTTTCTTTTTGGGTTTACCATTAATGGTTCATTCACTTTTCTTTTCCTACCTGATCTTCGGGGTTCAGGTGCATTTTGAGGCGGTTCCAAATTAAAAGATTCGTATATGATATCTATAGTGTCCTCCTCTTCGACTGTTGTCGTATCATCATCATCTTGGATATGACGTTTTTTTATCTGATTTAGGTGCCTTTTATGTATATTCTGTGGACCTTTAATCATGTATATACAATCATCAATGCGTTTATCCACTACTCCACATTCCCAGTAAGATGTGTTATTTCTGTAGCACTTAAAATATACTCGCTCTCCCGAGTTATATTTCTTTCTTCTCGTGTGTGTAGTGTTTCGGATAATTGCCTGCCTTGGCAATAGTTTGTCAAACGCTGATTTTACCTTTCTGGCAAACATTAGATCAGCTGGTGATATGTTTGATGGTGTACTAGGATGTGGTGTAATCCTATATACTTGCAAGAATTGTTGCAAAGCTTTTTCTGTTGGTGTTCCAATGGATTTCTTTAACGCTCGTTTTAGCGTGTCCACGAACCTTTCCGCGAGGCCGTTCGAACTTGGATGATACGGCGGAGTCGTGATGTGCTTCACTCGGAACGTGTCGCAAAATTCCTTAAACTCTACGGATGTGAACTGCGTTCCGTTGTCAGTGACCAGTGTGTCTGGTACACCGAATCTTGCAAACAACTCGTGTAGTAACCCTATTGAGTTGTTCGTTGTTGGATTCCTGCAACGCATTATCTCCGGCCATTTTGTGAAACTATCCACTACAATTAAATAATAGTTTTCACCTACTGGACCAGCGAAGTCCATGTGGATTCTCGACCATGGTTGGTCGGTTTTCGGCCAAGGTTTGTGTACTATAGGTGGAGATTTTGCCGCTAACTGGCATCCTTTACATTTATCAATTGTTGTCGCTATGTCAGTGTCCATGTTACGCCAGTACACGTAGCTTCTCATTAACGACTTCATTCGATTTATCCCCGGATGTCCTGTGTGGAAATCTCTTAACATCCTATTCTGCAATGTTTTGGGTATTACCACTCTCTCGCTGTACAGTAACACATCGTCACATATGGAGAAAACTTCCTGCACCTTTGTGTCCGTTATAATTTTCTCTTTTATGTCCTTTATATATTCGTCTTTCTCGGCTTCCCTTTTAATGTCCGACAAAGTTACGGGTAGTTCCTTAATGATGTTTGCTACCATATTTTTTACTTCAACATTTGTCCGAATTGCTGCAATGACTGATTCTTCCAGATTGTGTTTCTGTGGTATCAGTCTTGACAGTCTATTCGCATGGCAAATCTTTTTTGATGCTAGATGTTGTAGCTGGAAATCGTAACTAAGTAGTATTGTACCCCAGCGCAGCAATCTATTTGCGGTGTATACCGGCAATCCTTTTTTTGAACCATAGATCGTGACTAACGGTTTATGGTCGGTTTCAAGTATGAATTGTCTACCATATAAATATCGGTGAAATTTAGTCACGGCAAAGATTATGCTCAACGCTTCTTTTTCGATTTGTGAATATGCCCTTTCGGCTGGTATCAGCGTTCTCGAAGCGTGCGCTATTGGTTTTCAAGACCCATCCAGCATAATATGTTGAATGCATGCTCCTAAGCCGTAGGAGCTAGCGTCACTAGCGACGACTATTTTTAAGTTTGTGTCCAAGTGCGTTAAGAATAATTCGGATGTTAGTGCGCTCTTTATTTTGTCAAAAGCGGTTTGACATTCTTGCGTCCAGTTCCACGGTATATCCTTTTTAAGCAGATTATTTAAGGGGGCTCGCAAGTTATGCATTCCTTCAATAAAAGATTGGTAATAATTTGCGAGTCCTAAGAAACTCTGCAAGGTTGTTACATTATCGGGTGCTGGCATATTTTTTATTGCCGCAGATCTGTCTGGGTCTGGACGTCGTCCATGTTTGTTTATTATGTGTCCAAGATACTTAATCTCGCTCATACAAAAGTCACATTTACTTTCTTTTACTTTAAAGCCGACTTCTTGTATTCGAGTAAATACTTGTTTCAAGTGTTCCTTATGTTCTTCTAGGGATTTGCTCCTGACAACAATGTCGTTCAGGTATGCACATGCGCACTCAATACCACTTAGCATGGTGCCCATCGCTTGCTGAAAGATGGCAGATGCTACTTTGATGCCAAAAGGCAATCGGTTGTATTTGTATAATCCCTTATGCGTATTGATGCATAGTATTTTTGAGCAATTCTCCTCGACCGGTATTTGCAAATACGCGTCGCTCAAGTCTATCTTGGAGAAGATATTACCCCCATTCAACTTCGTGAATATTTCCTCTGGACTTGGTAGGGGGTAATGGTGATCTTTTAATAGGGAGTTGACCCCGGTCGAAAAGTCTGCGCACACTCTAACTTCGTCATTCTTTTTCTTTACGTATACGGTGGGGGCTGCCCACTCGTTGTGTTCTATTTTTGATAGAATTCCCGTCTGTTCCAATCTATTTAATTCTTTATCAATCTTTTCCAACCCAGCGAACGGAACACTTCGCTTTTTTCTTAAAATTGGGCTGGCGTTTTCTTTAAGTTCAAACGAGGCCTTGAATTTATTGCAGCGACTTAAGTTAGTCGTGAATGCCTCAGGAAATAATTCTTTTAAATCGTCTTTTATATTTACTGTTGTTGGAGAAGAACATTATAATTTTTTACAGAATGTATTGATTGGCTTGTCCCATAGTCCGAATTTCTCAATTAAATCTATTCCAAACAGATTTTCACTATTTTTTAGTACGAATATTTTTAATTTCTTCGAAATCCCTTTCAATTTTATCGGGAGGACAACTCCTTCAAATTTTATACCACCACCAGTTACCGTCCGGGCTGCTTTACTAGTTTTCATCATGGCCGGTTTTCCCAACTTTTTCCACGTATTCAGGTTTATTATAGAAACATCGGAGCCGGAGTCGAGTTGTAACTTTATTGATGTTTTAAATATTTCCACTTTTACGTATTTTCGCCGATCTTTGTCTAATTTTGTATTTGATTTTGTTTGCTGTACTCTCTTTCTGGTGTAATCTTTATATCTGCAGCAATCGCTTTTGTGTCCCACCTTCTTACAAATGTAGCATTTTTTCTTCTTATAAGGACAATCTGATTCCCAATGCTTTTCTGCACATCTCTTACAGTTATATCTAGGAAGAGGCTTATTATATTCTGTACTATATTTATGGTTATTATCTTTGGAATATCCCGTTCCATTGCTTTTCTTTGTAAAGTTCTTGGTTGGTGCGTATGGTTTTCTAACTTTTCTTACATATGCCACTCCGGATTCTTCTATATTTTTTTAATCCTTTTTTAGTGTAATGGCCCTTTCACAGTCCTCTGCTAGTTTCTGGGGGGTTAAATCTTGCTCAGATTTCAGCTTAGACAACACTCGTCTGCGTATTTCTGCATTTTTCGTGGAAATTAACCCTTGAGCGAAGATTAGACATTTAAAATCTTCTACCGTTAGTTCTGCAAGCTTAAAATTATCGCAGTTTTTATTGACAACTGATGCGTATGTCAAATAATCTTGGTTGTCCATCTTTCTTAGATTCATGCACAGCCATCTTTTATGAAAAAGGGATATATTTGGATTAAATAATTCTTTTAGTAATTTTACAGCTTCCATGAACTCTAATTCCGCAGTTTTTTTTAGGTAATATGTAATCTACGAATTTGCTGTGTTCTGATGTACCCAATTTTCTGAGTAAGAGGCTCACTTTCTGACTATTTGGCCAATTTTTACAGTCCAGTTGAAAAACATCCTCGTATCTTGTGTAGTATGCTTCAAAATTCTTCTCTTCCTCAGGCACATAATGAAATGTGTCCATGCTATTAAAAATAGTTGTATGGGAGAAATGAACACTGTCGACATTTTCTCGATTACTCTTTAGTAGTTCCAGTGTTTTAGCAAAACGTTCATCTTGTCTTTCTTCATATTCCAATTGTAGTTTCTTATGCCTTTCTTCCTGTTCCAATTGCAGTTTTTTCTGCTTTAATTGTGCCATTTTCTGCTTTTCTTCTTGTTCCTGCTGCCATTTCAATAATCTGTCCTCTCTCTTTTCCTCGCGGTCAGCCTGTGCCTGTATTTGTGTTTGCAAAAGCTCGTTTTGTGTAGCTTGTCTGCGTTCATCCCGCTCAGCCTGTGCTTGTAAAAATTGCATGAACATTTTTGATAAGTCTTCCATGTTTTTTTTTGTTTTTTTTAGTGTGTAGTTAAAAAAAAATATTGTACCATGTACAATATACACCGGTTTCGGTTACAACAAAAAAGCAAATTGCTGTAAGCTCCTGTTTTCAATAATAATATCGCTGCTTGCAATAATATATTCTTTTTGCGAGTCACGCTGCAAAAAATAAAAATAAAACAGGTTTATCTGGAATCACGAAATGGAATTGACTTTCCGTTTTTAGGCACTTACTAATAAGTAACTCTTTTCACAAAATAAAAGTTTGGGTTTTTTTTTTTAATCGAGTCACAATTGAATAAATGTATGCAGTACATTTAGTTCTTTGAGTTTTTTTTTTCTCTAATATTTTAGTAATTAAAATACCTCTTAAATTGAGATTACCTTTTTTTCCGTGACGTTTTACTGTATTATCCGTTATTCAGTGACAACTTCAAGAAAAAAAATCCTTTCCTTGAATTTTAGTTTTAGCTGTGGTATTTCCTTTTAGTACCGACGTCAACCAAAACATTAATTAAAAAGTCCTTTAGTTGTTGTTTTGTTTACGGGGAACAGTAATTAGAATCCACTGGTGAACTTTTTTCGTAGGTTACTTCCTTGCTTTTCGTAATACGGGTCTGACCTGTCGTTTTTTGCGACAGAACAAAGTTCGCTTTTCGTTTCCAAGTTGGTCCCTTAGTAAGATTTGTCGTGTAGCGACAAAACAAAAATTCACTTTTACATTCGTTTGCAAGTCGGATTCCCAGAAAACGGCGTAAATTGTCGCTTTTGCCACGTTAGAGTTTTTTTTCTTTTTTTCACTTGAGTTGAAAATTCTCTTTAGCGTAAAATCCGTTTGCTCGTCAACACTTTGCATTCCTTAAAAAAAAATGGTCAACCTTTGCGTTGTACTTTTTTTTTAAAATAGTTCTTCGTCAAACTGTTATATTTGACGCTTCATATCTCGTCGCCAACTGTTGTGGTTGCAAGGTTGAACAATAATTAGTAAGGAAATACAATGAAGACGCAAACAACAAGATAACGCAATAATAAGTGTATTAAAGAAAAGGTATATTTACAATATGTACAAATGACGGTGTCGAGTCAGAGAGTCTTGGTGGGAGGACATGTACGCTCTTCGGCGTCACTTCCGGTGGCATTTGAGTAAGACACACCAAGGCCAACCTAGGCTTGCCATTTATAGTGTTATGTTATTCGCATATGCAAATAAGTGGTTGCCACCACAACAATAACCCTGTTTAAATGTTAACACTTCTTTAAAAAATCAGAAAAACAAAAACAAAAAAATTGCATGAATAACCTTGTTTGAATGTTAACACTTTAAAAAAAATCAGAAAAACAAAAACAAAAAATAGCATAAATAACTCTGTTTGAATGTTAGCATTTCTTTTTAAAAAATCAGAAAAACAAAAACAAAAAATAGCATAAATAACCCTGTTTAAATGTTAACACTTCTTTAAAAAATCAAAAAAACAAAAACAAAAAAGTAGCAGAAATTACTCTGTTTAAATGTTAACACATCTTTAAAAAATCAGAAAAACAAAAACAAAAAAATAGCATAAATAACTCTGTTTAAATGTTACCGCTTCTTTAAAAAATCAGAAAAACAAAAAAATAGCATAAATAACCCTGTTTTAATGTTAACACTTCTTTAAAATTCAGAAAAACAAAACAAACAAAAAATTAGCATAAATAACCCTGTTTAAATCTTAACACTTCTTTAAAAAAAATCAGAAAAACAAAAAAATAGCATAAATAACCCTGTTTAAATGTTAACGCTTCTTTAAAAAATCAGAAAAACAAAAACAAAAAAGTAGCAGAAATTACTCTGTTTAAATGTTAACACATCTTTAAAAAAAATCAGAAAAACAAAAACAAAAAAATAGCATAAATAACCCTGTTTAAATGTTAACGCTTCTTTAAAAAATCAGAAAAACAAAAAAAATAGCATAAATAACCCTGTTTAAATGTTAACACTTCTTTAAAAAATCAGAAAAACAAAAACAAAAAATAGCAGAAATAACCCTGTTTAAATGTAAACACTTCTTTAAAAAAATCAGAAAAACAAAAACAAAAAATAGCATAAATAACCCTGTTTTAATGTTAACACTTCTTTAAAAAATCAGAAAAAAAAACAAAAAATAGCATAAATAACCCTGTTTAAATGTTAACACTTCCTTAAAAAATCAGAAAAACATAAACAAAAAAACAGCGAATGTGATTGAAAAATAAAAAAGGGAAAATAAAGAATAAACGAACGAAAAAATTGCATAACTTTGTTTAAATATTAAAACTTTAAAAATCGAAAAAAAATTCCGTTATGTCGGCGCGAATGTACCACCTTGAGACAATTACCCCGTCACTGTAACGACTACTTTACGATCGCGTCAGCAAATAACTTTTTTTTCTATTTAAATTAATACAAGAAAGAGGTGTTTTGCGCATGCGTGTTTGGTTAAATTGTCCTGGGGAACGACTTTTTTGCTACTTTCCTAATTACAAACTTTTATTTCTATTGGAAATAATTTACATTTTTTTCTAATTTTCATATATTATTCGACCGAGACATCACTCTTTCAGATGGTACAGGTTTCGATCCAGTCCGATGCCGCTGAGAACAGTTTTAGGCAGACATACAAATATACATTACAATAGAAAAATGCCAGCATGAAAAGTAATATGGTTAAACTTAAACATAGAGAAGTAAAGGACTAGTTGTTAAAACTGAAAAAAAGAAGATATTCTAGTAAAAAATATAATAAATTTATAACTTTAAATATTGCGGCATTAAGAATTGATTATATAATGTTATAAACTGAATTAAAAAAAAAATTCTTAACGCTGCAATATTTTTTTTTTTTAGCTCATGACATCAATGATGCGTTTTGCACAGGAACCACTAATGAACGTGTGATACAACGGTGGTTCAAGAGATTTTGCAATGATGATGAGATCCTTGAAAATGAAGACGGTCGCGACCGGCCGACTGTGGTTGATAATGAACATTTAAAATCCTTAATTGAAGCCAATCCTCAAAAAAACACACAAGAAGTTGCTGCTGAACTCGAGGTTGACCACTCAATAGTCGTTGGCCATTTAAAGCAAATAGGAAAGTCAAAAAAATTTTGATAAATAGGTGCCGCATGGATTGAACGATAATATAAAAAAAATCGTCGTTTTGAGGTGTATTTTACGTCCCTTCTGCGCAACAAAAACGACCCATTTCTCGAACGGATTGTGACGTTGGATGAGAAGTGGATCCTCTACGACAATCGGTGACGTTCAGCACAGGGGTTGGATGCCGGAGAAGCTCCACAACACTTCCCGAAGCCAAAATTGCACCAAGAAAATGTTATGGTGACTGTTTGAAGGTCTGCGGCCGGTCTCATCCATCACAGCTTCTTCTTCTTGAATCCAGGCGAAACGATTACGGCGAAGAAGTACTGTCTACAAATTAACGAAATGCAACCAGAAGCTCCAACGCATGTGCCCGAGATTGGTCATATGAAGGAACCAATTCTCCTGCATGATAACGTTTGCCCGCATGTTGCTCAACTGACCCTGCAGAAGCTGAACAAATTAGGCTACGGCAGGTTACGAGACTCTGCCTTATCCTCTCGCCCGATGATTATCATTTTTTCAAGCTTGACAACTGCGAGAAAAATGCTTCAAAAACCGAGATAATGGCGAATCGGTTTTCAATAACTTCATCGCTTCCAGAACTCCGGATTTCTATGCTAACGAAATAACGAAATAAATAAACTGAGGCGGTTCCACATATTCTGGTCTTGGAATATTCACAGCACCTTGCTGCAATGAGGTGGACTTTGGTTGGTAGATAACTTCTGTCTTTTTAATACTAATCGTCAAGCCAAATGCTTTTGCGGCATTGGAAAACTTGTCAACTAATTCTTGTGCTTCTTCAAATGAAGTGACCACGAGTGCAGCATCGTCTGCAAAAAGAAAATCACGAACCATTTTGCTTCTTGTTAGTGTTTTAGCTTTGAATCTTTGATGATTAAAAAGACCCCCGGTAGTTCTAAACTCAAAATGGACACCTTGCGTGTAATCTTCAAAAGCATGCTCGAGCATGATTGAAAAGAAGATGGCAAAGAGCACAGGTGCCATAACACAACCCTGTTTCGTACCGGTTTTTACCTTGAATGACTCAGAGAACTTTCCGTCTGCTCTTACACGTGCCTCCATATTCTCGTGAAAGGATGTTATTTCATTTAACATTTTTTCAGGGATTCCAACTTTATTCAAAACCTTCCAAGGTGCGACTCTGTTGACAGAGTCAAACGCCTTGGTTAGGTCGATAAAAACGACAAACAGATCCTGATTTTTCTCCCGTGCCTTCCCTGCAACTTGGCGTAAATAGTAGATCATGTCGATGGTTCCCCTTCCAGATCTAAAACCACACTGCGTCTCAGGATAAATTTTGTCTACTAGATGAATGATTATCCTGTTCAAAATGATCCTGGCTAGTACTTTTCCAGCCACAGAGAACAGTGATGTTCCACGGTAGTTATCACAATCAATGCGCTTTCCCTTATTCTTGAAGAGATGGATTATTGACGAGTTCCTAAAATGTTGAGGTACAGAACCGCCTTCCCAGATCCTGATGAATAACCCCAAAAGTTTTTTCAAAAGTGTGTTTCCCCCAAACTTGAATATTTCAGCCGGTATACCATCATCACCTGCACACTTTCTCAGTAGCATTTGTTTTACAGCTGCGAGAACTTCAGAAAAATTATGAATCACATCTAGTTCTGGTATTTGGATTCTTGCAGGCAAAGAACTCAAAACATCAGTCAGCATCAGAAGAAGAATTCAGCACTTCTTCAAAATGGTCCTTCCAGCGGTTAAGGATGTCATTCTTATCAGTCAACAAGGTTGTACCAACTGCCCCCATAACGGGTGAAGTACCACATTGTTGTGGTCCAAAAACGTCTTTCAGACCCTCATAAAATACCTTCGCATCTTTCCTATCAAAAGCAGCCTGGAGCTCAGAGGCTTTTGCAGACCACCAATCTTCTTTCATTTTCCTCAATCGGCGCCGAACATCCCTCCTGACACTGAGATAAGCCGATCTCTTCGCTGTAGAATTTTTGTCTGATATCAAGGCCCTGTGCAAAGAGTGTATCTGGTCTAAAATACCCTGAATTTCAATGTCATTTTCGTTGAACCAATCCTGATACTTCCTCTTGGAAAGTCCTAGTACTTCGCTTGAACATTCATAGATGGCATCCCGCAATTTTTTCCATGGCTCTTCAATATCATTGTTTATCACAATTTCGTTTAACTTCGCATCTAACTTAGAAGATAATTCTTCTTTTTCAGTGTTCAGTTCTTTCATATTTAATGGCTTTGGCAATTGTATGCCTTCTGCCCTTAGGTCGTAGTTTCAGTGATGTCTTGCATCGAATCAGGGCGTGATCCGACAGCCAACAAGAGTCATGAAATGAACGACTCAAAAGAATATCTCTTCTGTTTCTTTTCCGGGTTATAACAAAGTCAATAAGATGCCAATGCTTAGACCTTGGGTGCATCCATGTGCTTTTACAACGATTTAGCTGATGAAACATAGTATTTGTAATGAAGAGCCCATGTTCACTACAAAATGACAACAAGCGAATACCATTGGCATTTATTTTCCCCATACCATGAGCCCCAATCACATTTCCCCATGTCTCCCTGTCCGAGCCTACCCGGGCATTGAAATCTCCCATCAGTAAGATTTTGGCATGAAAACTTACGTTTCTTACTATGTCACCAAGCTTTTCGTAGAAGTTTGTGGCTTCTACCTCTTCTGCATTTAGAGTTGGTGCATAGCAACTTACCAGTGTCAGGTGTATATATATATATATATATATGATTAAAAATGGATAAAATCCGACGATATGAAATTAAGATTCGGCGGAGAGACCTAGCTAGAGGCTCGACATTTTGCTTGTCCTATGCGGGCTTTCTCAAGAGGGATGGTCAATGACACAGAGTAATGGCCATCCCTCTTGAGACAGCCCGTATAAGACGGACGAAACGTCGAGTCTCTATGTCTCTCCGCCTCCATCTTAATTTCATATATATATATATATATATATATATATATATATATATATATATATATATATATATATATATATATATATATATATGAAATTAAGATGGAGGCGGAGAGACATAGAGGTATTTCGGACGATGTAAAAACATCGTTAAACTCACTACTCGTTCAAGCAACCGCCAATAGCGTAATGGTTAGGAGCCTTGACTGCCGTACAAACGGTCGGGTTTCAATCCTGGCTTGAGGTAGTTGCCTGTCTAGCCGCACTGATGAGCTGTGAAACAGCGAAACAGTACTGTATGTGGATGACTATAATGCTCCTCACCTTGAGTTGAGCATATTACCATTAGCATATAAGCGACGCTCTTTGTGTAAACAAATCGAGCGGTGGTATTTCGGACGATATCAAAACATCGTTAAACTCACTACTCGTTCAAGCAACCGCCAATAGCGTAATGGTTAGGAGCCTTGACTGCCGTACAAACGGTCGGGTTTCAATCCTGGCTTGAGGTAGTTGCCTGTCTAGCCGCACTGATGAGCTGTGAAACAGCGAAACAGTACTGTATGTGGATGACTATATATATATATATATATATATATATATATATATATATAGTATATTATGAAAATATATTTAAGAATTTAAGACAAGCTCTACAGATGCGTCTTTGGTTTATTCCCTTACGGAATCATCAGATTAAGTACATGGAATTCGTCTACTGATTGTTTTTTATAATCCATGTGGTGTTTAGTCATATATATATATATATGAAATTAGTCTAGCTAACCCATCAATCAAATTCGTTACTATTCCCATTACTCTGTGTGCGTGTGCGTGTGTTTCACATACAATCCATTGAGGCAACAGTGGGTATTTTGTTTCATTAAACCCACCCGACTGATTCTACTTCTCCACGGTGTTTTTTGCATGATTTTGCCAATTGTTGGTGTTAATATTCCCCAATTTCAACTTTATCTTCATTTGTATTTTTGAATATTAGTCTGGTCTTCCCTGATTTATCAATCTTTCAAGAAGTCGAGAGTTTCGTCAAACCGAATACGAACCAGAACAAGTAATAAATAATATAAGGTAGATTGGCCCAGCCGGCATGTAATATAGAAATGTAATTAAGTATTGTATCTCGCTTCCTTCTACGTCGCAAGAAATATACGTCTTCTCAGGTCTACATCTCAGCTGGAATTAATCATATTTGAGCGGTAAATAGTCCGAGTTCCAAACGCATAATGTATTTCTATGCAAGTTTGGACATGTCTGTAATAGCGAACCGAATCATATACTAATCACTACGCGAGCGATTACATATAAATACAAAAGGAAATGGATTTTGTTATATTCCTAAATACTTAGGAAATAAAGACAAACGTGAGTTACACCGAGTGGTATGTGTAATGGGGTTTATTTATAATACAGAAACGTAAGGCTGCTCGCCTAAGGTAAATAGAAGTACATAGTAACAAGTATGGGGAAGAAAGTCTGATAATCAACACGTAAGACTATCCGTCTTACTGCGACTGCTTGTCTGCCGCTGTCTGCCAAACAGTCCAATATATATATACAGTTTGTAACCGGTGTATAGCCAGTTATGTTCCTTCACAACACCTCCCCCTGAAGCTGAAATCTTCCTGATTTTAGCTTAAATACCTCTTCCTTTTAGGGTCAGGGCTTAATCTCCTGGTAACTTTTCTCTTTCTTGCGCTTTTCCTTCTGGTCAGCGTTACCCGGGGTAAAGGTTTCTGTCCAGCCCGTATGGTCGGTTCAGGCGAAATATTCATTGTTTGCGGTACACACGCTGGTTTTGGTATATCAAAAATATCGCACAATGTTTCCATTGGTGTCTCTTCCACATTTGGAGACAGTCTGGGACGTATTTGATTTCTGTGTCTTTTGCAGACAAAACTTAATCCTTGGATGGTATAGACCATGCTCCCAATCCTTTTTTTGATAATACCTTCAACCCACTGATTTCGTCCATTTTGAAAATTTTTGAAATATACATTTTCACCTGGGGAGAAGCACTTGGTATTAAGGTTTTCTTTTTTGAAAACTTTCTTTTTCTCTGGTAGCAGCCTATCGAAGACAGATCTTATCTTTCTTGCAAACATTAGCTCAGCCGGGGAAGAATTGACATTATTATTAGGATTTGGTGTCACCCTGTAAATTGCTAAAAATGTTTGAATACATTGTTCGTCTGTGTCCGTAGTAAGATTTTTCTTAAGTGCCCTTTTAAACGTATCTACAAATTTTTCGGCCAACCCATTCGATCGTGGATGGTACACAGGTGTTGTCATATGTAGAATATTTAGTGAGTCACAGAATTCTTTGAATTCATGAGCAGTAAATGCTGTTCCATTATCGCTCACTAAGGTTTTTGGCACTCCAAAACGGCTAAAAATTTCATTAAGCGCACTCACAGTGTTTTTTGCTGTTGGATGTCTAAACTTAAATATTTCTGGCCATTTTGAAAAAGAATCTACAATAATCAAGTAAAAATAACCATTTATAGGTCCCGCATAATCAATATGCAGACGTGACCAGGGTAGGTCCGTCTTTGGCCATGGCGTCGTTTTTACTGGAGGATCTCGAGCTGCTAATTGACATCCTCTGCATGTCTTGACACATTTTTCAACTTCCTTGTCCATACCAGGCCAGTACACATATCCTCTCATAAGGGATTTCATTCTCGAAATGCCCGGATGACCTGTATGAAATTCCTTCAGAATTTTCCTCTGTAACGTTAGTGGAATTACGATCCTCTCACCATACATGAGCACATCTTCACAGATGGAAAAAGGCGTTGTTTGATCTACCTTTTTATTTTTTTTTTATCCATCCCAATTGATTTTTCATTTTCTTAATGAAAATGTCATTTACTGCCTCTTTTTTTATTTTTTCGAAAGTTACCGGAAGTTCACGTATCATATTACACATTGAACTTGTACATTCACTTTCGTCTTTAAGCGCAGCAATTACCGTTTTTTCGAAACTTTCGCTTCTTTTAGGGATCAACCGTGATAATGCATCTGCGTGTCCTAACTTTTTTGAGGATACATGTTCCATCTTAAACTGATAGTTTAAGAGGGTTACAGCCCATCGCTGTAATCGATTCGCAGTATGTGTGGGAATGCCTTTCTTTGATCCAAATATGGTAAGTAGGGGTTTATGGTCGGTTTGCAAAATAAAAGATCGTCCATGGAGAAATCGATTGTACTTTGTAATTCCAAATATTATCGACAGCGCCTCTTTTTCAATTTGGCTGTAATTTTTCTCCGCTGCAACCAACGTTCTTGAAGCATGGGCGATAGCTTTTGTCCTACCATCCTCATACTTGTGAAGTAATACAGCGCCAACACCGTAATCACTGGCGTCCGTTGCTAGTATTAGTTCCTTTTCTGGATTGAAATGTGCCAATGCTAAGTCTGACAGTAGACATCTTTTGATATTTTGGAAAGCAGATTCACATTCCTTATTCCAGTTCCATTTAACACCCTTTTTCAGTAACTCGTTAAGAGGAGCTCTTAAATTATGTATGTTAGGGATGTAATTGCATAGTATTGAACTAATCCCAAAAACGATTTTAATTTTGTCACTGAATCTGGAGCAGGCATCTTTTCAATTGCTTCAGTCCTTTGTGGATCCGGTCTTCGACCCTCTTTGTCGATTATTTGACCTAGATATTTAATTTTTTTCATAAAAAAATCGCATTTTTCTGGGCTCAATTTAAAACCAAATTCCTGTATTCTTTTGAATACTTCTTTTACATGCTTCTTATGATCTTGCAAATTTTCACTTTTAATTAGGATATCGTCAAGGTAGGCCATTGAAAATTCCAACCCTGCCAGCATCGTGTCCATAATTTGCTGGAAAATAGCAGGAGCAACCTTTAATCCAAAAGGAAGCCTCTTTAGCTTAAAAATGCCCTTATGAGTATTTATGCCTAAGTATTTGGAGCATTCATCGCTGATCTTAATTTGCAAGTAAGCATCTGAGAGGTCTATCTTAGAAAAAATTTTTCCTCCGTTAAGCTTAGAGAACAGATCTTCTGCGGACGGAAGGGGATAATTATGGTCCAATAGACAGTCATTTAAACCCGTTGAAAAATCTCCACAGACCCTTATTCTGTTATTTTTCTTCTTTACATACACGGTTGGACTTGCCCAATCTGTGTGGTTAACTTTTTCAATGACTTCCAGTTGTTGAAGTCTATCCAACTCTTTTTCGATTGCGTCCATCGCTGAAAAAGGCACATTCCTTTTAGGTTTGAATACTGGAGTGGCATTTTTCTTTAATTCAAATTTTGCCTCTGTCTTAATACAGAGTCCTAGTCCTTCGGCAAAAACATTGGGAAATTCAGTTTTCAAATCCTTCAGGAAGTCTTCCCTTTGGTTTGCTTTTTCTGCAGTTAAAACGTTACAAAACGAATTTATGGGTTTCTCCCATAAATTAAACAGGACAATCCAATCTACCCCAAACAGGCATGTATTCTTTCCTGGTACGACGTACACTTTGGATTTATGAGTCTGGTTAGCGAATGTCACTTTGCATTTTAATTCTCCCTTGAACTCTAATCTTTTGCCGCACACACTTCTCGCCGTCTTTCTGGTTTTCGTTAATTCAGGTCGACCTATCCTTTTCCATATATCTTCATTTATAATACTAATATCTGCACCGCTATCCAGAAGCAATGTAACCAGATGTCCATTTATCCGAACATCAACATATTTCCGTCTTTCGCAGCTTTTTTCTTTATTCATGCGAAGCGTATTTACATTATCGGTCCCTTGTCTTTTCTTCTGGGCACAGTATGTTCCCTTGTGACCTCTGAGACCACATTCATAACATATTTTGTTCCTAAACCAGCAGGTCTTATTGTTGTGTCTTAAACTACCACAACATTTACACTTTAGCTTTGGGTCTTTGTATCCTTTAAGGATCCTGTGTTCTTGGAACCTGGACTTTCTTGTGGTCCCTTGCCTTTTTACTTGCTGCACCTTAAAAATATTTTTCTCTTCAATGCGAGTGTTGTCTTTCTTTATGTTAATCAGACGTTGACACTCTTCGGTGACTTTTTGCAATGTTATGTTAGGATCCGCCTCCATAATTGTTAGGATCCGTGAACGTATATCTTTGTCCCTTGGTGCTGTGAGACCTTGTACAAAGATTAAACATTTAAATTGGTCTGCGGAAATTTCATTCAATTTAAATGATTCGCATAAACAGTTCACAGTGCAAGCATATTCTAGATAGTCTTCAGCTTCTGCCTTCTGAATGTTCAAACATTTGTATCTAGAGTGAAATAGGCTATCCCTTTTATCAAATATTTTCGACAAGGTACTAATTGTTTCCTCGAACGAAACCTCCTCCGGTTTTTTTGGTAGAATTAGATTTGCATACTTGGTGTTTTCATCAGTACCCAGTTTTTGTAGTAGCAGGGTAACTTTTTCCTCATCGGTCCAGTCTAAACATCTTTTCGTAAAAATTGTTTCGTATCTTCTGTAGTATGCAGGGAAAGTAACACCAGTATCCGGGGAGTAACGAAATTCCGTTAGTGAATTTGAAATACCCTCGGCAGAAAAATTAGTCTTCTTCCCGGTCGACGTTAGAATTAGCTTTTCTAAATTCTTTTGCTGTGTCGACATTTGTCGTTGTAGTATGTTTGTTTGTTCTTGTTGTGCCTCTAAAGTTTTTTGTGTTCTTTCTTGTTGTTGTTGCAGCTGTTGCTGTAGCTGTTGTTGTTGAATTTGTTGTTGTTGTTGTTGTTGTTGCGCTAAAAATTGTTGAGTCATTTTTGTCTGTTCCTGGATGCTAAGGGCTAGAGCCTTAGTTAACTCTGCTAATTGTTCCATGTTAGCTTCTAGTACAAAAATGTCTTTTCGAATTCTACACAATAATTCCAAAGAAAAATCGTAAATTTACGTATATCGTAAATTAGTAGCAATATGCAGACACAACACGTTTCAACAAAGTTCATCCATAGTAATTCAACAGGCTTTGTAAAATAATTCTTTTTTTTTTTTTTTTTTTTTTTCAACAACGTAAGTTCATACACAAAATATTTCTTACTTCCCACGACAAATAGTTCCAATTATTTATATAAAGGCAATAACAAACAATTAATTTTCCACAAAAAAAAAATATATATGGCTGCCGTTCCCACGTGGCATAAAATGGTACAATAGTCGTTGTATTTATATTTTTTCTTTCGAAACTCGTAATCCTTTAGTGTAGTTTCGAATTCAACTTGCGACCATTTTTTTTTTTTTTTTTTTTTACTTGTCAAAATAAATATAAATTCCACTTTACCTTGAACATGTTTCTATAATTTCTTGTGAGTTCTTTACGAAGAAAAATCCGTACTTTTCGCTACTTTAGGTAGGAAAAATTTTTAAATTCATTGACGCACGTGGTCAAAAATCCTTGTGTAGTTTGTTTTTTTCGTAAAACAAAAAATCCTTGCATTGTACACAGTCCTTGGTACGGTAATTTATCTCTGTTAAGAGAAAGAACATCCTTTCGTCGCCATTGTTATATTCCTAAATACTTAGGAAATAAAGACAAACGTGAGTTACACCGAGTGGTATGTGTAATGGGGTTTATTTATAATACAGAAACGTAAGGCTGCTCGCCTAAGGTAAATAGAAGTACATAGTAACAAGTATGGGGAAGAAAGTCTGATAATCAACACGTAAGACTATCCGTCTTACTGCGACTGCTTGTCTGCCGCTGTCTGCCAAACAGTCCAATATATATATACAGTTTGTAACCGGTGTATAGCCAGTTATGTTCCTTCACAACAGATTTCAATCACGTGACTGCTACAAAGTCTATCTTTCTAATTTCTAATCTTCTTTAAAGAAGAGTTACAGACAGATGAAACCGGTACATCTACTCTTTACGTTATTTCTTATTTTCTGAAATACTAGCAGTTCCGCCTGGCTTTGCTCGGGCCCTATGCATTGTTCATAGCTTCATGTGCATATGTATGTATTAAAAAATGTGAGCATGTACGGTAATGCCTTTCTATATAATAGGCTTCCTTAACTACCATAGAGAAAAGTTGTTAGGGACCGCAGACGTCAATTTTTGTTAACTTTGACCCCAATTTTGATCCCTCGAAATTTATTGTTTTGGGCTCAAATTAAATTAAAATATTTTACCTATGTCCAAGTAACCTATATATAAGATTTCAACTGTTAAGACCCAAAATTGGCGGAGGAGTTTGGTAGAGTTTGCAAAGGTTTACTCTGTAAACTTTGACCTCTTGCCAGACAAATTTTCGCTCAAAAACTGATTTAAATGCTTGCTGTGTGTCTGAATACCCTTTATGTAAAATTTCAAATGTTTACACCCAAAATTGGCTTAACAGTTTGCTAGAGACCGTAAAGGTAAAAACTGTTTAACTTTGACCCCTTGGAAGCCAAATTTTCAGAAAAAAAAAGGATTAAAAAGCTTTCCCTATGTCTGATAACACTTTTTGTAAAATTTCAAATATTTAGACCAAAAATTGGCTGAGTAATTTCATAAAGACCGCAGGGATAATTTTTTTTTTTAACTTTGATCCCAATTATGATCCCTTAGCATTTATTGTTTTGGGCTCAAATCAAATTATAAAGTTAGATCCATGTCCAAATAACCTATATCTAAAATTTAAAGTGTTTAAACACAAAATTGGCGGAGGAGTTTGATAGAGTTCTCAAAGGTCAAATAATTGAACTTTGACCCCTTAACAGCAAAATTTCTGGGCGAAACCCATTTACAACGATTTTCCCAAATCTAAATACCCCGTATGTCAAATTACGAGTCTGTAGATCGAAAATTGACAGAGTTATTGTGTAGGGAAATGTACACAGACAGACAGACATACAGACATTTTTACTTTTATAGATATATAGATTTACTCATTTTTTGGGGGGAGGGGTCATTTATATCGAAATAATATCGAAAATTTCCTCGTATAAGAATCATTGATTTCTTACATACAGCTGAAGGAATTGAGTACCCTACCGTTCTCATTAATGCATAATTGAATACAATGTATCCAATAGGACTAGAACTCCACATTGCTGATTCCTTGGTCAGTTGGCAGTACCCATCACGGTAATCACACATTCGCAATTAAAAAATATATCTACTTGTACATAAAAGGCATACTGTGTGCGAGTTCGTCCCTTATGGACTCCAAAATGGTTGGGCCGATTTTTTTTGACATAAATGCACTTTATGTGTCTGGGAATATTCTTAGATAGGTTTTGTATCGGAATATCTCCGATAAGTATCAAAAATTGAAAAAAAAAATCCCATTACAGAAGGGACAGCCCGATTTTGACTAAGTTAACATTTTTATACAAGTGCATTTAAGAAATTTTTATCACCGCACAAGAAGAAGGGTTCGATGTATAAAATCAACAGTAGGTTCTTTGGTAGGACAGGGATGCGTTCGAAATTAATGTTTCTGTTGAGAGCACAAATGAACTATGACACTTGACTTTTGCATTTTTAACTGTAATTCAAGCAAATAAACATATAATTTTATGAAATCAACAGTAGGCTTTCTACAGTGCAATGTAGACTACAATGTATTGTGGCTTATATAATTGTGGGGAGGTATGTGAGTTTCCTCCCAGTATATCACGACAGGTCCCCAACTAGTGCAGACAACCAATCGATTTGATTGAACTGCAGACACTTGTGCTTCCACGACGTAGACACCCTCGACAAACCCGACAGGCAGCTAAATCCCACCCCCACACAGTAGAGATCCCTCGAGGTAAAAGATCTTTCTACTCCAGTATATTACTTCCCCAGAACCGCTAAACTCTGGAATTCCCTTCCAGGTCCCTGCTTCCCCAACTGTACTGACATACAGAAGTTCAAGTGTAACGTTAACCGACATCTTAATGCCCAAATTCCAACATAGTATCCCAGTAGTTGTTGCCCCTGATAGTAGCCTCCTACACCAAAGTGGCAATGTGCCTTGTTTGGGGTGAAAATGTAATAAAAAAAGAAAAAAACAAAGGTGCGATTTCACCAATCACCTGATTAACAATAAAAACATTAGAAGTGTGTAACATTCGTTGATCTTCATTCAACCCCGAGCAGCGGCAGGTCTCCCTGCTAATGATTTTATAAAACTGTTTTTTTTTTACAAAATACTCGAGATAAGATGTCAAACGAAGAATAAAACGAATAGGTGTCATCGTAAATAAAGCACGTACTACGACTTTCTTTGACGACATCTGTGTTCGTTTACGGCTCTTTTCTTCGGATTACAGCAATCGGCCATGAGATATCTATTGCACGTGCGATTCTACCCATTTTATATATATATATTTTTTAATCCAAATAAAATTTTGGGTGAACGTGCCTTCAGAATTTTTTTTTTTTTTAACATTTATCTTCGTTTTGAGTAAATCAGTTTTATGACATTAAATGAATAAACGAGATATTAAATTATATTACAAAATATCGTATGTAGCGATGAATGCCACGTATGATAACGTGGGGTCTGCGTTCGTGTTGAAAATGATAGACGTTCAGAAAGTTTGTTTATTTGATTTAGGAAAAGGAAACGATTGAATTTAGAAAATTTAATAAAAAAAAAACGTTATTGCTTCAAGGAAAGAGAAGTTGAAAAAACTTTAATTATAAAAAATGAACAAACAGAATTTTTTTTCATTTGTTTTATTAGATGCAATAAAATCAAATAAACGTTAACTTATTCTACAAGATAGGATATGAGGCAAGAGTTGCAATGCCACACATATTTCCCGCGTTTCGGGCCATCTTGATGTAGCCGTTCATTCCCCAACTTGGACCCCAACTGAAAAAGAAAAAAAAATAAACATTTATATTTTTCAGGAAATATATGATCCCTTCTATAAAAATAATGATATGCTTAAAATGAATAGTTTTTGGTTCTCATGGCGGACCGGTCGTATTGTATCTATCCAAGTAAGTTGCTTGTATGTATTAAAATATCTTTTAGTTTCTCTTTACTATGGGTCATTTAAAAATTAAAGCCTACTATTTTTCAAAACATTGAAGAGCTACGAAGACGGGAGTGGTGCCATTAAAACGAGCGACCTTTCGTGCTCGAAAATTTATTTTTCTACATAGTCATGATAATTCTCAATGCACTTTTGCCATGAATTCAATGACGTATCTCTGCTTCTGATGCATGTCCATGACAAGGGTTACTTTCTTAGAATCTCGTACCGTCAATATCTGCAACAGAGAGATGAAATTTTCAGGTCACGAATGCATTAGTTTAGTCATCATAACAATGCAATCTGCTCCGATTCATTCGTGCGGAAGAAAATAGTAAAACTACTTTAGGAACGTCCGTCATAAATCATCATATCTTATGAGTCTGAAAATGTTACTGTTGGCATTGGAATTATTTCTAGAAAAGCATTAGGTACTTAGAGGAGGGGCTATGTGAAGATTGCCAACATCCTAAGTAAAAGTGCTTTTGTAGAATGAACTGAATTTGAACTGGGGACACCCAGGTTGCCAGCCTGCGTCGTTAATCACTGAACCACCGTCACCTCCTCGTAAATAATACAAGACGGTTTAAAATATTTAAGCATTTCTTCCAATAATTGTGGCATATGCGCGTTGATATTCTTACCTGTTCTTTACGAGCCAATAGTCTTTTCCGTTTTCTGTGCCGTATCCAACAACAAGCACACCGTGATCGAGAGTTATATCATTGCACTCTGTGCTTTCGTATATGCCTGACTTATATTGGGCGAAGGTAAAATCATGAGCGTCAATGGCGACTGAAATTGGTCCAACTGTGGCCACTGCTTTTTGTAGGGCGTCCTCGTCGAAGTGCGTAATATCAACATAGTTGGACAAAGAAGTGATTGCCGCTTTCCTATTATAGCGGCATTTATCATCCTGCAAAGAAAAAAAAACGATAGAAAAAGTATTACAAATCGTTACATATTGGATACGCGCGGAAAAGTACTCCAAACTAAGATGGAGTGTCCTTGCGCCAAAGAAAATATAACACAGTGAGCGATAGGAACATCGTCTGCGGACTTACTACCAAGTTATGCAGTGGGTGGGATGTAGTGATAAAATGGAACTATTTGAGTGGGGACTTTTGCATTTTAAACTTTAATTGAAGCAATTATATGTAAAAAAAATAATTTTATAAAATTAAAAGTAGGTTCTTTATAGTACACTGTTGACTACAATGTATTGTGTGCTAAGTCACTGCGAGAAGCATTTGAAGCTTGCTCCAGGTGCACCGTGATGGGTCCCTGCATAGAGCAGGCAATCGATTTGATTTCTTTTTTTTTTTTTAAATATGCGATTTCACCGATTTTGATGACAATAAAAATATGGGCGTTGATCATCATTCAATCCCGAACAACGTCGGGTTTCCCTGCTAGTAATGTTACATGGAAAGGATTGTCCCCTTTCCATGTAAATAAGAGTATTAGATAAGTAAAAATGAGATTAGGATAAGCCTAGAATCGAACCCTGTGGGCAAAGTGAGAAATTAAGGCTATTGTCAATTCTTTTAGAAATCTGAATATTAAATGTCAGTAAAAGAATGAACAATGCAAATTAAATTATATTGTTTAAAAATAGGTTAATTTAGAATTGAGGATTCTTTTGTTTTTCAAAAGTGCGTTTTGGACAAACATGCATAGCCACGTGAAATTAGTCACGTTTGATAAACACACTTCTGACAAAGGAAATTTCTCCATAAATAAAGAAGTCATTATCATGTTTTGTACGTGTTGTCTCGTGACGTCATTCAGTTACAACAGAAAAGGTAATTGTTATTATCATTATCTATAATGAACATTGTGTAACCCTTCTAGGATTATGCATCTCCCCTCCTCTGTGTTAAGAACTTGTATACATCTCCAGTCAGTATATATATGAAGTCCTAAGCATCCCAGAACTGTAATATATATAAATATTTTCTCTCCCTCATCATCAGATCATC
>NC_136488.1:156869374-156881874 GCF_053919585.1 Euprymna scolopes
GAGCAAAAAAGTGGTAGTAGACCAACAGGCTCGAATCCGTACCGCAAAGGATGGTTGGTTGTTTTTGTTTTACGAATATCAACGCTTTTTCAGGTTATGTAATGCCGAATCCAGTGATTTGGAAGAAATTTTTTTTTTCAAGTCGGTTTCTATTTAACCCATAGTTGGGACCCTAACAAGTACTACCACTCCGGGTCAGAATAAACCTGTGTGCAATGGCAATTAAGGGGTGGCCCCACACTCCCCAAAGCCCACAAGCTGGGGCCTCAATATCGGATATAGTTTAAGGTCATATCCAAGACCACCGCAAAGGAGACAAATGAACAACAAAAAAAACTGACGTCTTTGCTGTTGCGCTCATCGCTAAACCGGAAGTAACGTAAGTTTAAATTTAGGATAGCTAATTGAAAAGAGGGGATGACTTTCGAAAATATCGGCGAAAAAAGTGACCCCTCCCTGTAAAAAAGTGCCCAGTTGAGGGTGAAGGAATTAATGTTTTTGGCCAATGTTTCGATATTTGTCGTCCGAAGGGTCGAGCTTTAAAATGAAACCGATCTCGTGAAAATCCATTGCTTCTGTCGAAAGTTTTCGGCAGACATACAAACATACATACATACATTTAATCAGACAGAGGGGAGTTATATTATAGACGGCTTGAATTCAAGTTTAAAATGCAATAGTCAAATATTATACTTCAGTTAAGCTCTAAACAGAAACATGTATTTCGAACGTGTCCCTGTTATATCAAAGAACGTGCTTTTGATTTCATACATCTGGCCTTACTGCTTGTGCGGTGATAATGGCTTGAATTTCAGTTTCAAATGAAAAAGTCAGGTATCATGGCGCAGTTGTGCTTTAAGCAGAAACATTCATTTCGAATGCGTTTCGAAATTTTTTAATTAAGTATATTCTCGTAAAATAGTTGTTCCTACTTCCGCTTAGAGAGTTGTTATTTTTAAGTAAATACTAGACTACCCGTGACCCGTTGGGTCAGTATGTTATATTAGCTATAGAATTCATGCATGAGCGTGACACTTGTGACGTAAAGAAAATAGTTTGTTTTTTTTGACATAACAGAAACATTTCTATGAAAGTATATTAAAATGAAAAAAGAATATAGATAGATTTCTATGAGTCGTTTTGTTTATTATAATTGATTATTTTTGAAAAAAAATTTACAGTTACTGAATTATAAGTGGTTGGCCATACTTGCAGGTAAATGTGCACTGAACAGATACTATAATACTTATTATAGTTAAATTCAAATTTTTATATATCTGCTTTTTTTTTTTACATCGTTCATTTCTTTATTACGTTTAAGTTATTTTAAACCCTACTCTTCCTATGTTAAATAATAATTTCGGAATAATAACGTTAATATTTCAGTGCGCAGGTCATGCGCACATGCGCAACCGGATGTCATAAACCGGAAAGTGGGTTGCATACATCGTTACAAGGTCATTTGAGTTTTATAATTATATAGATTTTTATATACATACTAGCGGGGCCTGTTGAAATTCGCCAGTGGCATCTTTTATATGTAATATATTGCTGCTGGGCATTCTGTGGACGTTCAGCACGAATAGAGACCCCGCGATATTATTGTAGCTCTTTTGTTAAAACTGTAAAAGTATGTATATAAGTAATTTGGTTAATGTAGTGTCAGAATATATCTGGTTATTACGGGTTATCTCGAATATCCTTATAGGAGTTTCTGACATATTCTTTCCATTGTATAGACATTGAACGATAACCCTACGATATCATTATACCATCTTTAGACGGAACAGATATTACCCTTGGATCCTAGCCAGAAGATCAAGAAGGTATATTTTAGTTTTACGCACGGCCCAAAAGCGACATCATAATGAATATGATCTCCAGATTAAATAATTTATCATCTGGAAGCCGTGACACACGTACGTACGTATGTTACAGATACTACGGTATTAATATATACTAGCAGGGCCTGTGGAAATTCCACAGTGGCATCTTTCATACGTAATATATTGCTGCTGGGCATTTTGTGGACGATCAGTGTGAATGGAGATTCCGCGATATTATTGTAGCCCTTTTGTTAAAGCTGTAAAAGTATTCATCTGAGTAATCTGATATTTATAGTGTAAGAATATATTTGGTTATTACGGTTTATCTCCCATATAAGAGTTTGTGAAATATGTCTATTGTATGAATGCTTGGCGCGAACGGAAACCCCGCCATATCATACCATCTTTAAACAGAGCAGATACAAGCTTTGGATCCTGGCCGGCAGACCAAGAAGGTATACTTTAATTTCACATACAGCTAAAAAGCGACATCACTTTTTTTTATTTTATTTATTTATTTATTTATTTTACATTGCGTCTTCGGTGATCGGGAGATTCTATTTATTAAAAAGGAGAATAGAAGGGATAACATACCACGAACATTGAATTATTATATAGATATATCTATATAATTAATATAGATATGTCTATATAATTAATATAGATATATCTATATAATTAATATAGATATATCTATATAATTAAATTATTATATAGATATATCTATATAATAATTTAATGTTTGCAGTATGTTATGACCTTCTATCCTCCTTTTTAATAAATAGGATCTCCCGATCGGATAATTTATAATCTGGAAACCGTGACATGCTTCGTTAAAGGTACTATGGTATTAATACACAGAAGATTTGTTAACTTAATAACTGATTACAAATAACAATTAAGTTGGGAACATTAGTTTGATTAATCCAAATAAAACGAATATCATTCTGCATCTCAAAAATACAAAATAACGTTGTTTTAATAAAATGTTATTGTCAAAAGTATAGTTAAAATATGAATTATACGAGGGTCGTTCAAAAAGTAATGTCCTCTGTATTTTATTCTGTCCGAATGGATCAGAAAAAATTTCAAATTGTATTGTTACTATGACTGAACTTACGCATTCATGATCTGAAAGTTTCTTCTCTCTGTTGTAGATACTGACGGTGTGATACTCTAAGAAAGCAATCCCTACCATGGACGTGTGTCAGAAGCAGAAATGCGTCATTGAACCGATCAATCAATTGAGCCTGTTCAATGTTTACAAAGCCGGTGCAGTTGATATCAAAACAGTTAGGAGATGGGTTCGTTCATTTCAGAGTGGCGAGAGATGTGATTGACAAAGCGCGCTCCAGGCGCCCATGTACAGTCGCTATCCCATCGCTGACAAAAGTGCATCGAGAATGGTGATGGCTATGTGGGAAAATAAATTCTGAAGCACAAAAGGTCGCGCATTTTAATGTTACCACTCTCGTCTTTGTAGATCTTCAACGTTTTATTTTTTAAGTTGAATAATAGGAGGCATTGCTTTTGAGACGACTCTCGTATATGTTTCAGAAAGCAACGCCAACATATTTAACAAAGATACAAATAGAAACTTCTGACAAAATATTGTTTTATAAACTAGCATAGTGATCCGACGTTGCCCGGGATTGACTGATGATCAATGAATGTTTCACTCTCCTATATTTTTATTGTCATTGAAATCGATGAAATCGACATTTTTCAATCAAATCGATTGATTGCCTGCTCTAGTTGGGGGTCCATCGCGATGCACATGGAGGAAGCTTCACGTGTCTCCCCACAGTGACTTAGTCCACAATACGTTGCACTGTAGAGAACCTACTGTTGATTTTATAAAAAATATTTTTATATAATGGCGTGAATTAAAGTTTAACATTCGAAAGTCAAGTATCATATTCCAATTGTTATGTAAACAGAAACATTCATTTCGAAACTCAATTTTTCGTTTATGTTGCGGCTTGTATCGTTATAAAACTTCTCAAATGCACTTGTAATGTTACACTGTGTAAAATGTTAACTTCATCGGATTATTTCAATGACCGATTATTGATACTTATCGAAGGCATTCCAATATAAAAGCTCTCTAAGAACACTGCTTCGTCTGAAATTTCATAAAAATCGGCCCAACCGTTTTCGAATCCATAGGGAACGAACACACATACACACAGATGCAAAGTTCCTTTTATGTAATAGTAGAGATAGAGATATTTCAAATTTAAATGACATTATCAACACGTTTTTTATTATCGCGTTTTTTTGTTTGTTTTATTTTTTTTCTTATTCACTCGTCTTTCTTGTTAATAACAACTTGGCCTTCGGGACAAGATCAAAGTGTAGTATCTGTCTTCAGATGCTGCACTTCAATTTCTTGTTCTCTGCCAGTGGAGGAGAAATCCTCCACGACTGAGACAATTTTTATTTTTGTTCCTTTTCTCCACGTTAAAAAAACGACCCTGGTGTTTAACTCTGTCTCGTGGGGAGGCATTGTAAATAGGAACAATATTTAGGTTTTGTTTATTTCCTCTTTGGATTTAACGGCTTATTTCATTATTTTGCTCTGATGAAGGACATTTCTCAGAATTTTTTGAAAATGTTTTTCGTTTATCGTTTTTTTTTGTTTGTTTTTTTAGCATCATTCTTTCATTCGTATAATTTAAATGATTATTGTTGGCGTTCGTTTCCCCCATATCTTTCTAGTTAGAATTCTTCCTAGAAAAGTATCAGGTGCGTACGGGGTGTTTCCAAATGAAAGTTGCCAACAATCCTAAGTGGAAGTGTTTCTGTGAAACGAACCGGATTCGAACTTTGAACACTCGTGTTTTCAGCCCGTTTCTTTAACCATTTAGCCACCTTCACCTCTCTATTGCTGTTTTTTTTTTGTTTTGTTTTTTTTGCTTTGTTTTTTTTACAGGGGGTCACCACTTATCAAGGTCCAGAGGCCACTCGAGTATAAGGGTTAATGCGTATACATTAGTCATTGTGATTTTAGCTTTGTAAACATTAGTGGGAATTTTGTAACTTGGATTACTTAGGGGGACGGTTCAATAAGAACTTGTTCACGTTGGACTTGGAGACAATCAGATTGTAGTCAGTTGGAAAGCAGGCAAACGGAATAGAGTTCCACAGGCGAGCAGTTCTAAGAAAGAAACTCTGTTCATGGAATCTACGTTTAGGTGTAGGCACGATAAAGAGTGTGGGTAATTGTTGATAGTGGTTATGGCAAGACGAGTGTTTTTCATGAAAGTCTGGCGAGGGGGAACCACAGATTGAAGTTCAGATGATGCCATGAAAATAACGATAAAGCAGGGATAGGCTCTCTACGTCTCTTCTGTGGGAAAGAGGTTGCAGGGAAGAGAAAAGTGCATCCCCCACTAAGTTACGAAATCTATTTTGAATTCTGTCAAGACAGGATAAGCTGCTTCTAGCAGGTCCTACCCAGATGTGGCAACAGTTCTCCATCGTTGGCCGAACCTGGCTTTTATATAGGTAGAGAATTGAATCAGGAGTGAGATATCTACTGGAGTGGTAGAAGGATCCCATCATTTTTCCAGCGACTTTGGCAATTGATTTTGTTTAATGTATTTTTTAAAAAAATATATAGCCTTACTTACCACAAGCATCAGTGCAGTCAATCAAATTTTGTTCGGATAGAGAAACTAGCTTCCCGGTTTTCTTGAAATACTGTCCTTCCAGAGCTCCAGTTGCAGCGAAGGCCCAACAAGAGCCACACTTTTTCTATATAAGACAAGAACAAATGCATTATTAATCAGGTGACACATTAAGAAATGTTACAGTAACGTAAAACTGTAATAATAATCGAAGGATTTAGCAAATAACCATCATCATCATCATCATCATCATCGTATACATCCGAAGATTTTGTTGTTGGTATCCGTTGCCCCTATGTTTTTATAGTCAGAATTATTTTTAGAAAAACTTCGAGTACCTGCGGGAGGGACTACGTAAAGGTTGTCAATGTCCTAAGTGAAAGTGAGTTTTTTTTTTTTTTTTTTTTTTGAAGGAATTGGATGCGAACTTGGAACACCAAGTCGTCAGTCTGTGTCGTTAACCACTGAACCACCGCCACCTCTCATTTCGCCGGTGTTACGTTAACACTAACTGTGCACTCAGTAAATGCGTTACATTCGCAGTCACGCATTATAAAACGGTGTCGTAAAATGTACTAAAAAATTGTTTTCGGAGATCATGTTCAGTGCCAAATCTGCACTGACGATAGCTGTTTCTTTGGATGTTTTGGGGTGACTTGATCTTTTAATTATATTAATAAAACGCTACCGTGTTTGAATTTATATATATATATATATATATATATATATATATATATATATATATATATATATATATATATATATATATATATACAGGCGGCAAAAAAGAAAGTTCGCATTCGTGATTTTTTCAAAAACTGCAAATTTAAGCTAAATTGAATGTAACTGTTTAAACAAACTATACCTCATTTGATTCGTATTTTATTCTTCTATAATTCTAACTGTTCATATTTGACTTTTAATTGAAATATTTTAGTGTTCACATCAATTTAAAAAAATAACTTCGAATTGAGGAGGCAAAGAGAAAATTGTTATTTAAATGTAACTTTAGGACATTAATGCAACACAAATACAACAGGAACACAATGAACTAGTTAATATTTAGTAGCATGGCCCTTCTGCAATTTGACAACCTGCAATCTTTTAGGAATTCCTTGAATTAGACTGCAGCAATACTTCGGGGAAAGAGTATCCCACTTTTCTTTAATTTTTGTCCAAAGTTCTTCCAAATTTGAAATTTTATCATTGCGTAGAAGTTGCTTTATGTGATGCCATACGTTTCCGATAGATTTGAGGTCTGGAGATTGTGCAGGCCAATCCAAACACGCAATACTATGCTCTTCCAGGAACCTCTTGACATATCCAGCTATGTGAATGGGAGCATTATTCTACATGAAGATGGGATTATCATCCAAATTCCGACCAAAGTAGGGTAGAAGATGCTCAGTCAACATATTACTGTACTTGGTCGAATTAATTCGACGTTGTAAGTGAACTATAGGCCTTGGACCATTGGTACTAAGAATGCCCTACACCAAATCTTAACCTCCACTACTATGCAGTGTTGAAACTGAGCACCTAGGATTAAATTCCTCATTTTTCCTCTGACGGGCGTACGGCCTAACATCACTGCCTAGCCTATTGAACTTGCTTTAGTCGCTAAAAAGCACTTTTGACCAATATGAAGAGTCATGATCTTTATTGCATCTGACGAAGTCCAGATTGCGCTTTCTGTTCTTTACAGAAATCATTGGCTTGCGTCTTGCAACATATCCTCGCAAATTAAATTCCTTTAATCTCTTCTTGATAGTAGAAAGAGAACAGTTTTTAACAAGATTACACTGTTGTTGGATTTGGGGAGCCGTTTCAAATCTGTTTCTTAGGCTGCGGATCTTGATAGCATTGTCTTCCTTGTTAGAAGTAACTCTAGTACGACCAGATTTATGGGCATCACGAACACTGCCGGTGTTTTGATGCTTTTGCACAGTCTTTCGTGCCGTTTTCTCATCACATTTCAATCTGCGGCGGATTTCGCGATTGGATAAAGCAGAAAGGTGGAGATTAATGAGCTCCTGACGATCCCTAAGAGAAAGTCGTGGCATATGGACTAAATGTTAAATTGTATAACCTGGAACAACAACAATTACGATTAGAGATGCTCTGTTGCCTGTTGGTGGATATTTAAACTGATTTAGGGGCGATAATTTAAGCTGGTTTTAAACGAATTTGTTGCTGCGGAAATTCTTTTTTCCTCCTCAATTTGAAATTATTGTTTTAAATTGATGTAAACATTAGAATATTTCAATTAAAAGTCAAATATAAACAGGTAAAATTATAGAGGAATAAAAGGCGAATCAAACGATGTATAGGCTGTTTAAACAGTTACATTCAATTTAGCTTAAATTTGCAGTTTTTGAGAAAATTACACGTGCGGACTTTCTTTTTGCTGGCACTATATATATATATATATATATGATTTCAACGTCTTATCAGACGAGTTCCGCTCCTTCAGACACTTAAAATACATGAGCCCAAAAATTACTTTTTTTTTCTAGTCCTACTGGCGACTTCACACGCTCAAGCAGGCATGATGCTGAAGACAGTCATTGAGATCAATTATTACATGCTTTCAGAATTTCAAGCCTCCATGGGTCACAAAACCATTTTTATAGACAACTGCCTGAGGGAGTATCTATACACAGATGATGTTACAGCGTCTTAGCTTTGTACGACAGCTGTCTCTTTCTCGGTTCAAAATGTTGAGATCCAGCAACAAGCAAGAGCAAGATAGCCAGCAACAAGTTAAACTGCACACCAGCTTAATGCGGGTACTCGTCTCCCGCTTTATGGTTTTTTTAAAGCAGAGATTTGCTTCTCCTAGAAAGGTTGCCTTCACCACGGCTCACGGGAGCCCTCTCCACCCCAACACACACATACATACACACAAACACACACGGTGCTAGTTGGCCGTTGACCCCGAAAAAGGGTTCATTCGCCCTTTGGAAGGTCTTGTTTTAATCCTTCAGGGAGACTAGCCACCCTCCTCAACAAACAAGTCTGGTGGGGGAACCAGTTTAGTCGCCGGTGACCCGACCATGAGGCAGGTAGTACTGGGTTACATGGTACCAGTAGCATGCATATGACATGACTAACAATATATATATATATATATATATATATATATATATATATATATATATATATATATATATATATATATACTAGCAGGGACCGATTAAGGATCAACAAATGTTCACATACTTTTATTATCGGTGAAATGGACCATTTTTTCAATCAAATCGATTGATTGCCTGATTTTGTCGGAGGGGGGGCGGTATATTGGAGGGAAGCTTCACATGTCTCTCAATAGCCCACAATACATTGTCGTCCACATTGCACTGCAAAGAATCTTCTGTTGATTTTATGAAATTATCTTTAAATGGTGTCTTTGTTAAAATTTCAAAACGCATAAGTCAAGTATCATGATTCAAGTGCTCTAAACAGAAAAAAATCATTTTGAACGCCTCCTACAGTTGATTTTATAGACTGGACTTTTCTGCTTGTCCGGTGATAAAACTTGTGATATTAGGTCGTATAAAAGTGTTAACATTGATTAAAATCAGACTTTCTTTAATCGGATTGTTTCAATTATCGATTTTTGATACTTATTGGAGGCATTCCGATAAAAAAAACTACGTAAGAACATTCCCAGGCGCATCAAGTATATTCGTGTTAAATTTTAAAAAATTTCAGCCGTTTTGGAGCTCATAAGGAACGAGCTTACTCACACAAAGTTACTTATATATAATAGAAACATAGAATAAATAGATAGATAATATAAAATTTAATTGAGAAATTTTTTGAAAACTTTGAAGTGTCGAATACAATGATAAAATCATCGTTTATTGCTTTTTTTTTTTTTTTTTTGTAAGTCCTATATTTCGCTAATACATAGCCTCATCAGGGTCGAAAGTCCGGTTCGTGAATTTTTTTCTTTTCCTTCATTTTGGTGTTATGGCGAAGAGACGAGAATTTACGTGTTAGTCCGGTGATTTCAAGTGCGTAGTGCTCCAGTTTCGAGCGGGATTTAAAGTAAAAGATGGGCACACTTTTTGAAGACACTTTTTTAAAGTAAAATTTAATTGAGAAATAATATATTATGCAGAGATAATATATTATGCAGAGATAATATATTATGCAGAGATAATATATTATGCAGTAAATTTTTCTGATTTCATTTTAATAGTTTCTTTTTAAAAAAATTTAAAGTAATGAAAAATAACAAAAAATTGCCTGATCAAATGAAATGTTGTTGGTTTATGTTTAAAATGTATTCAAATAATCATTTATAATTTAAAATA
Organism: Euprymna scolopes; assembly: GCF_053919585.1. Lineage (NCBI taxonomy): Eukaryota > Metazoa > Mollusca > Cephalopoda > Sepiida > Sepiolidae > Euprymna > Euprymna scolopes. Next base: position 156,879,155 of record NC_136488.1, read on the forward strand.
CTTGAACAGCAGAACCACCGCGATCAGATCACACCGCCATCGCTAAGAAAAACAAGATTGCTACAACTTGTAACTTTTTTCTTTTCACGCTTATCAACATCTGCATGTACGTTATCTTCCGTGTCATTTTTTTAAAACAGGAGAGATCGTCCGATTGTCAAAAATTGCTATGGTAAAAAAAAAATATTTAACTTCAACGTGACCCATTTTCAAATATCATCCCAAATCTCACGTACAATAAATCAATATTAGTTGCTTCCTATATGATTCTCTTTAATTGTTTGAAAAAAAAAACGGTTTAAAATACTAGAAGCAATACATATCGAGAGAAAAAAAAAAACTACTAAAATTCAATTTACCTGGTTTTTGACTTCGGTTACATAACCTTTTTTTCTCCAGTCGATTTCTTTTGGAAGATCGTTTACATTCGTGCCCGAAAACAACAGGGTGGAATTCCGTTTCTGTGGACGCAAACCGTTCATGAAAGCTCGGAACTCATCATCCAGCTATGAAAAAAAAAAAAAAAAAAAAGAAATAGAAAGAAAATTCAAACCCATTTGGGCGATGATTCATCTTTATCATCTCGAGATATATATATATATATATATATATATATATATATATATATATATATATATATATATATATAAGCGAAAATGCATGTATGTATGTGTGTTCGCTTTTTCTGTGTGTCTACAAAAGGCTTTTTTCAAAGAAGCGGTCGGTTGGTTCACAACTTTTTAAAACTTTTTATATCACATATAAACCGTAACATCTCACAATTAACAACGAAGCTCGCCTGTCTATTTAATTTGCTCGATTTCAGGAAGATAAATATTCAACATTTGTCGCTCGCCGCATGTGGGTTAGTCTTTTTCCTATAACATCTTGGGAAAATAAAAATTAAAAAAAGCGTTCCGCAGTAAATGAAATACTATCCCGCAATCAAACTTGACCTCATTAACTCATTAAAATGGGCACCTGCCAAATCCAAGTAATTACATAAATTCAAACGTGTTTCCGTTAGCATCTCGCGGTGGGAATTTAGTTAACGTCACACTTTTTTTTTTTTTCACACTTTAATTTACAACTTTGCCTCAACGGTTCGGGTTCGATCCTCATACTTACTTTTTTTTTAACACCCCCTCCCTCCCCGGAGTTTCCACACACACCTCCAAACACCCGGACAACGCCGGGTACCCATCGCTAGTTTAATATAAACTAAAGCCAATCTTTTTATTATTTCTCTGTCGTTAATAGCTATTTACCAATATTTAATTCTGTTCCTTAATCTTTTTTATTGTGGATCGTTGTGACATGTTTTTAAGAATAAAATGTCATTCAATTTAATATCTTCCAGAAAACACTTTTTCCGGGTCAGATTTATTTTCAAACTAGTCTGGGTGCCCGGCGTTGCCCGGGTGTTTGGAGGTGTGTGTTGAGCAAAAACGAGGGGCAGTAGGCAGGCAGGCTCGAACCCGTACCGCGAAGGAGGAAAATAACATGAAAAAAAGTGACGTCTTTTCTGTTGCGTCCATCGCCAATTTGGAAGTAGCGTAGGTTTAAATTAAGGTTAGACAATCGAAAAGAGGGGATGGCTTTTGAAAATATCGGCGAAAAAAGCGATGCCTCCCTGTAGAAAAGTGTCCAGTTGAGGGTGAAGGAATTAATATTTTTAGCCAATTTTTCGATATTTGTCGTCCGAAAATCCGAGCTTCAAAATGATACCGATTTCGTGAAAATCTGTCGCCTCTGTCGAAGGTTTTAGGCAGAAATACAAACATACATGCATACATTTAAACAAGTGAGATTTATATTATAGAAGATGACCGCCATCTTTAAAATAAAAAGGGGGCGTAATTCTGTATTTGTGCAGAGTTACGTTCTTTCTGATTGGAACGCGAAAACAACATTTTTGAAAAAGAATTGTTTTCATTTTTTTAACTGCTCATTGCTAACTTACAATCATATCAAAGTATAAACATATTAAAAAAAATGTGCTTAAAGATGATTTTGATAAAGCACAACTGAAATTATTAAATTATGTCTATAAATGGCCTCCGTTCCGTCTTAAGAGACAATGGATAACCCCTTTAAGAGCGCCTACGCTTGTAATTGTGAAGCAATACCCAACCACACCTTTCCCGAGTTGGTACAGCATGATTTTAGTGGTAAAGATACGTCCAGGAAGACTGAGAACAATCCCGATATGAGCGGAGAGCACATACAGCAAATGGTATTCCCAAATTGTCACACGTTTGAGTCCTGGCCAGGTTCAACGATGCTTAACTTCAGTGATTTAACTGGAACAGGTGGACCAGCGTGATTATGCCGCATATATTTATGTTATCTACAATTGGCTCAAAATCAAAACGCCTTCTTAAGGGGTACTCCGTGGCCCGGAAAAATCAATGTAGGACAATTCAGAAATATTTTAAAATCTATGTGCACTTCACTGCACTTCTCATACAATCTCTTAGTTATGCCAAAACATGAATGGACTTTGCCAAAAAACAAAAAAAAGAATTTTTTCTTCTTGGGTTATTGAAACGAGGCTTTCAGATACTACTACTACTACTACTACTACTACTACGATGATGATGATGATGATGATGATGATGATGATGATGATGATGATGATGATGATGATGATGATGATGATGATGATGATGATGATGATGATGATGATGATGATGATGATGATGATGATGATGATGATG